>NC_038255.2:35548477-35743509 GCF_000004515.6 Glycine max | reverse complement strand
GCGGCATCTCCACATTGTCTAAATTACGTCGCCTTCCCTCAATCTTCTTTGATGAATTTTTTGATGTTTTTCATATGACAAATCAAATGGCTTTCGCCCAACAACTAGAAGCTGCAAGTATGTGGTGGTTCTCATCCATCTTTTTTTTTCTTTTCATGTGTTACTTCTAATTAATGAGTATGAGACAATAATCATGAGATTTAATATGGATTGAAGTGCAAAACAATAGATATTTACCTGCATGTTAATGCTCTTCCTCCCATCATCTATGACTTTGAAATGCTAACAAAAATTCCAAAAAAAATATTACATCATCACACTTGATAAAAAAAAACATAATAAAATAGAATCCATCAATAAAGCCACAACTGTATACAATTTGAATTCCAAAAAATAGAAAATATGTGAAATTAAAAAAATGAATAGGCACAAATGATATAGGAATATAGAATGAAGTGGGAAAAAATTGTAACAATGAAAATTAGATATCAATCAGATTTATGTAAAACAAAATATTTCAGTTGAGATGTTTAAAATTTGAAATTTGAATTGTTTGAAACAATAATCACGAGACAATAAAAGTAAGAAGGGGTTCTTCTTTGGAATGAGTATAAGCCAATAATCATGAGCTTTCATATGGATTGAAGTGCAAAACAATAGATATTTACCTGCATGTTAATGCTCTTCCTCCCATCATCTATGACTCTGAAATGCTGACAAAAACTTCCAAAAAAATATTATATCATCAGACTTGATCAAGCAGAAAAAAAACATAATAAAATAGAATCCATCAATAAAGTCACAACTGTATGCAATTTGAATTCCAAAAATAGAAAATATGTGAAATTAAAAAAAATGAACAGACACAACTGATACAAGAATATAGAATGAAGTGGGGAAAAAATTGTAACAATGAGAATTAGGTATCAATCAAATTTATGTAAAACAAGATATTTCAGTTGAGATGTTTAAAATTTGAAATTTGAATTGTTTGAAACAATAATCACGAGACAGTAAAAGTAAGAAGGGATTCTTCTTTGGAATGAGTATGAGACAATAATCATGAGATTTAATATGGATTGAAGTGCAAAATAATAGATATATACCTGCATGTTAATGCTCTTCCTCCCATCATCTATGACTCTGAGAAATGCTGACAAAAACTTCAAAAAAAATATTACATCATCACACTTGATCAAGAAGGAAAAAAAACATAATAAAATAGAATTCATCAATAAAGCCACAATTGTATGCAATTTGAATTCCAAAAAAATAGAAAATATGTGAAATTAAAAAAAAATGAAGAGACACAAATGATACAAGGATATAGAATGAAGTGGGAAAAAAATTGTAACAATGAGAATTAGGTATCAATCAGATTTATTTAAAACAAAATAAGGGGGATATACTATGCTCGGGTTATAGTATATTTATTGATATTGATTTATGTTGTTGTCATATTATAGTGACGTAGAGAAAAGGAAGGTTGAAAAAAAAATTAAAAAAAACATTATATATCAAGCTGTAGTGAATGAAAAAGAAAAAGAAAGAAGGAAATACCTTTGGGGCGATCGAGGGTTATGACAGCGACACCGTTTTGATGAACAGAGCCCTTCACAAATTCTTCGGCCATAGCGGAAAATGCTCGCAGAGAAAAGGAAGGTTGAAAAAACATTGATACCAAGTTGCAGTGAAAGAAAAAGAAAAAGAAAGAAGGAAATACCTAAAGGTGAGTGTGTGTTGCGGTAAAACCTCATCCTCAGTTCGGATTGTAGGCTGCAACTTGCCTACATGAAGCCGGAATCGCTAGTAATCGACTGCATGAAGGAAGAAACAAAAAGAATAAAAGGAAAAGAGGAGAAGATTGAGGAAGAGAAAGATGGAGAAAGAGAAGATTGAGGGAGAGAGGGTAACGCAGCGGAGAAAATGCAGGAGAGAGAAGGCAGTTCTAATTATTAAGTGGAATTAAATAGAGAGTTAAAATCCGTCAATCAGGGAGCGCCACGTGGCGTGAGCAGTTTTGATTATTAAGTGAAATTAAATGGAAAGTTGAAATCCGTCAATCGGGAAGCGACACGTGGTGGGGACAACAAAAAACCATGCAAAAAAAGGGACGGGTAAAAAGACCAATAAACCACAAAAAGTGTCACGTGTCAAAATTCTAAATAGGAGCACAACAAGGTTTTTAATGGTCTTCTCTTTTATTAGATAGTATATAGATATAGACAATTGTTAGATATTACAATATATAATAATAAAAACATAAATATTATTATAACTAGCAAGAAAGACATCATTTTACACCTTACTGGCATTGTCCCGAGCCCAATCATTCAAGGACTTAAGCACCTTAAGCCATTTTTTTGAGTAAAATATGTTTAATTTCTATACTTTTGGTTCCTAAACTTTAGAAAAACAGTGATTTCATTCCTCATCATAGACAGTTTTTACCTTGAGGTGGGCCAAAAACCACTACTTTTTAAATTTTTGTGATCAAATTGATAAAGTTGAAGTTTGGGAAGTAAAATCAAGTTTCATCAAAAGTACGTGAACTGAAACCATTTTTTTATAGCTAATGGAAAAGTATTTGCAATTTTGTGCTATTTGACTCAAAAAACTTCCTAAGAGCCTATAAGGTCATTTGTGCCTCCCAACATACTTTTTTCTAAAGGAATTATAACCATGTCTTTGCGGAACAAATCTCTAGCTACAACAACTTCTCCTTGATTATTTGTAAAAAAATTCAATATGAATTGGATTTCACTATTATGCAAACAAATAATATAATAAAATGTTTGAAAACTAACACATTCTTCTCACCTAAATTGTCTAATGTTGTCATTTACCACTAACAAAGTCTTAGGATCTAGATCCTAAAGGTCATGATATGGTAAAGGTTCATCATGGGGTGAATCTTTAGATGGATGATGTAACAACTTCATATGGGTTGAAGTGGAACTTTGACCTATTAGTGTCACACTTTGTGAAAAGAACCAATTTACAATAACAAAATCATTGAAAAAACTTGTGATCATCAATTACAATATCTAGCAAAAAGTCTTTCAAAGATACAAAACATATAATAAGACAAAAACAAAAAAAAAGTGTTATAAAAAGAAATAATAATACAAAAAAGAAAATTTTTAATATTATGTTTAGTCAAATTCTACATGTACACCAAACCTAGAGAATTGAACTTATAATCATCTAACCAATGCAAGGCCACTATTGTTGACAAATCTCACTCTCATAAGTTGTCTTCATAGCATCCTCCCTCATCAAACAAATCTATTGATTTTAAACCTACTAGATTCACTCATCCTTCTTCTATCTTATCCTCCACATAATATATCAATTGAGATTCACAAGCTTAGATGTATGGTTCATTTCATACCCATATCAATCAAATTACAAAAGTTGATGGAATTTTCTTCCTGCACCAATCATTTTTCTTCTACACCCAACATATTTTTTTATAATTTCAACATTTTCCTTATATATAGCCTATACAGATTATCAATCTGTAAGACCATACGGATTAATAGTCTTACAGATTGTCAATCCGTATGGTCCATATAGATTAATCCGTATGACCTTACGGATTGTCAATCTGTAAGACCCAATTTGTATGACTCATACTGATTAATCTATATGACTTATACGGATTGACAATCCGTATATAGGCTATACGTAAGAACAATGTTGAACTCATAAAAAATATGTGGGGTGTAGAAGAAAAATAATTGGTGCAAAAAGAAAAGTCGAAAGTTGATTGAGGTGAAGACCAATAATTTCTTTCTAACGTGTTTAAAATTTGTAGTGATAGCCTATTCACATTTAACAAAGTCATCACGAATTAACCATCGTAGTTTAGTTCAACAATATCTACTGACTTCTCATAATAAGACACTAAACCTACTGTTGGCCTATTTTTACCTGCACTTGCGTAACTTTTTGTTCCAAAGCTACAAAAAACACCACTATTTTGAGATTTCATCCTAAGGTTCAAAATTTGTAACCATTCACATATACAGTCGGCATTCTTGCTTGCTGAAGTAAGCTTTGCACAAATGCAGAAATATAATTTGATTGTGCATTGCTGTTATCATTCATAAACTACTAAAACAAGATGATTTTAGAATTAATGCATAATAACATATTCAAAGTAAAATGTATCTTTTATCTTCTATACTTACATAACGCATAAATTAATACACAAATCCTCAATAAACTTCATTTTCTATCTCACTTGATAATCTTGTTCTTTGTGATAGTTCTAAATTTCATATATCAATCATCAGGCTAAGAAATATAATCGAGGACAATATAAATGTTGACTTTTTCACAATAAACAACGCATGCCCGTATTTATAGACATGACAAAGACTTGATGGGATCATCATCAACACAACCACCTCAATTTAATCTTGTCTTAATTTCATTGTCCAAGCACCTTGAGCAGAAGGTAAGTAACTCTTAAAAAATCCAACCTTCAACGAGCCTTCAGGTTGTGCTTTATTACGTATTACATATAAATTCCTTCTATTTTTTATAATACATATAATTTTAAAAATTTTAATACACAAAGAACTTAAATATTACATAATATATCTCAAATTGGGCATATAAGATATTGTACCTTTCTATGGGACACATCCATCAATAATGTAAAAGGGTCCTCCAAGTTTGGATTAAGAATGATGGAAGAAACAAAATTTGGACCATGAGTGATTCTAAATTACATATCTATAGCAACAACTGAAAAATTTATTGGAAGAACAAAAACATAGATAATATCGTGGATATATCTTCTTTATCATGTAAGAGAATGTAACCGCACGACTAGACCATGAGTGATTCTAAATCACAGGATGTGATATGAAACCACTTCATCATGTTGCTCATCATTCAAAAAAATAAACCTCTGGTTCCCTTAACTTCGAAAAATTCAAGAATTTCATAAGCATACAGGGCCATCTGAATGAGTCTATGATTGTAAACACTACATAATTGTAAACCAGCTTTACTCCTTTGGTTTTATCTGATTATCAAAAGAGCGAAGTTGCCACCACATATTTTCAAATCCAAGAAGAACAGAACCCCACAGAATCTTTCCAGACTTCAAAATAATAGGCATCTAAAATCCTATTAGGTGAAGGGTCAAACAAAGGCTAACTAAAATCCTCGTATACTTTAGAATCATCAACCACAACAGCTCATTGTTAAACATCTTTGTTCTCTCATTAGAAGCATGATGCAACTTGTTTCAATTTGTATGATTACCAATCAAAACATGCTACATGCATATATGTGACATCTAAGATACCTTGCTAGATATTCTATCAAAATTGTAAATAATGAAGAAGTACAGACATGCAGAAGTAGAAAGAAGCAAATTCGGCAGCAGAAACAGAATCTGCAGCAGGGCAAGATTGGATGTGCCAAACCATGTGCAAGAATAAAAAAAATTATCCAAATTTCTAACTAAATATTTTTAAAGGTAATTAGTAACATAAAACACCAAACAGCCAGCCAAAGCAACCAATGGCAGATCCCAACAATATACTAACAAGTAATTATAACTAGTTAGTCAGCCCTATATAGCATGCCAAACGCCAATCACAGTGGCAATAATCAATTCACACTAACAAGCATTCCAATATGATATTCTACAAGAATTAAATGCAATGGGAACATTGCAAGAGACATTTCATTCTATATGTTTAGATCACATGCTGCTGGGATTGAACAAAAGGAGGTCTAATTTCAAATTTGCAACCGAATGCAGTAAGGTTATATGGTATGTATGGACTTTCTTATCACAAACTTAACATGGTCCATGTATACTGATATTTATTGCTCTTTTTATTTCTTTTATTCCTAAGTCATCGTACTTCGTGTGGGGCTAATTTAGCTAGCATGGTAACAGATGGGGATTATGATTTATTAGGCATTTTGTTAGAATATATTTTGTTTTGTGTTCTTAAGGTTGTTGATGTGTAGCGGGTTGGCTTTTGAGATGTTATATATGTACTCTGCCTAGAAAATTGAGCAGGTGACATGCATACCTTATAATTCAAGTCATATGCTAATTACAGTTTGATATGCTTGAGGATAAACATCAAGCTAAGTTTGAAATGCAGTGCACGTCAAGCTAGGAATTTCCTTCATGAGAGACTGAAGTAAAACCACATGATGAGAAGAGATTCACCCAAAATTCACTACGCCTACATATAGCCTGTGCAGACTGCAGGCATAACAGCAGAAAATAAGCATACATCTATACAAAAATCATGAAATCACCAAGCTGCTATGAAGTTTAATCAATATAATAGAAAACGCAGAAAAGAAGGCAAGACTTCCCGTGTCATTGGCAGTATAAATCCCTATCCACTTCGTTCTATTAATTATATGAATTTGAAAATTATTAGACACAATGGGGTTGATGCCATTTCTTTCAGTTATAAAATAGAAAACATAGGAAAGAGATTTTGAGGATGACGAACCTGCTACTGCGGTCACACAGGACGTGGTCGTTGGTGGGCCAATTCGTGGTAGCTGGCAACATTGATAGGTACACATTCGTGGTTGCGGAAGAAGGAACACAAATATCCGACACGAAAGCAAATAGAAACATAGTGCCACCAAACATAAAAATTAATTCATCGACTGGCGGTTCCAAACAGACCTTATCTTCCTAGATTCATATAGTTCATTTTTTATTACATTAAAATAAAACAATTTCCAATAATAATAAACTTTAAGGAGGTTCACAATCGCCAGTAAAATTTAAATCTCAACATCGCTTACCTGACCAATGGTAATCAATTTTTTAAGGGTGATTTTATGTAACAGCCACTAAAATCTGCTTCCGGTGTAGTGTCATAATACCCAAGTCCCTATCATAGTCCTTTTATCAATCTCATACTCAAGAAATGGCTGTTCGACTAAAAACTACACAAGAGAATACGCTTTCATGCTCATTAAAAACCATTTTACTTGAACATTTTAGTCAGACTGAGAAAGTTCGATGGGAAGCAATTGGAGGCAGAGGTAAACATAAAAAGATCATTATAATGAATCAAACAAACCCAATACAATAATAAGCAGAACAATTCCAATGACAACTACATACAACTCGGAAAATAGCACACGGAACACAGTAAGTCTCCCACAAAGAACTTCATTATACTACTCTCTCCAGAACATACTACTTCATTTCTAAAAAAGTTTACATTGATGGCAACCAAGTCCCAAATTCCAAACAAAATTCAAATCCAAATAAGACCGTACATGCTCTATAAAGAACTCTGAATCACAACAACACCGAATTGCATAATTCAATCCAAAGCAATTTACGGCACATTGTACTATTTTATCATGCCAAACACAAGACACAGCAAACAGCAAAAACAATCAATACAAACCGGCCCCTTTATACAATTTGAACTATTGTTCTCTTAACATAACATGATTCACTCAGTGGTGTGAGGCAATACGCCATTACCATTAACAGCATGCTCCACAACAACCACCTTCTTGTTCCCCACATTGTCATCCTCTGGTGTGTGATCATCACCATCGTCATCAGAGTTCAGAGTGAAGTTTGGTGAGTGCTCAAACCGCTGCAATTCAGCGCCACCGAGGGGCGCATACCGCGTGGAAACATTAAAATTGTCAAGGAAGACTCCTCCTCCTCCATTTCTGGATGTAATAACTGAGAAGCAACCAACCACGAGCACCACCAAGAGCGCGAGGTGGCAATTGAACTGAAGCGTGGCGATAGCCCTCGCCCTGTGATACTCAGAGTGCCCCTTACACCTCAACGTGTAGTTTCCCCTACTCACATGATGCAAATCACAACCCTGCGCGACCCAGCCCGAGAACAGTGAGAGGCCAATCTGGATGAGCCAGGTCCCCTGAAGAACGAGGCCCACGCCGCGGCCCAATTTGGCGACGACGCCGGAGCGCGGCGATCCCAGCTCCAGAACCGTGCAGAACACGCACACGGCGATGGGCACCAGCAGGAGATCGTAGTAACGATTCTCGACGCCACTGGGGTCCTTGCGCTGGAGGTAGAACAAGAGAAACTCTTCGGCGAAGGCGAACGCGCCGACGAGGTTTAGGAGCGGAGAGGGGAGAGTGAAGCTGAGGCTGAGGAGGGGGAGGAGGGAGTAGAAGAGGAAGACGAACGCGATGGATAGGACTTGCAGCTGGAGCGCGGCGCCAACGGCGTCGTTTGAGCTGTGCGCGTCGAAGAGGGATAGCGTGGAGTTGAGGATGAAGAAAGAGGAGAAGAGGACCAGAGAGATCGAGAAGAGGGTTTTGGTTTTCTTGTTTTGGGAAGAAGGAGAAGAGTGAAGAAGGGCTTCGTGAGCGCCGATGAGAATGAACCCTAAGCCTCCAAACACGAACGAGAGGAGTCCCATTCTGGCGTGTATTTCTTTCGATCGAGCCGAGGACGGGGATGAATGGGATTTTGGTTTGGTCAAATGTTATTATATGCGAATGGTGCTGAATCATAAAACTTTCGGCTAAATAATAATAATAATAATAATAATAATAATCATTCCTCACAATTTATTATTAATATTCGATATATTTTTTTGTCTAAATTTTGTATTGTTTCAGGGTTGATGTATCCATCAATGAAGTGCAAAGATGAAAAGTCAAAAAATATTATGAATAAGTTGTTTATCATTTCAGTGACAAATCTGTCCTTCTGTATCACGCGACTTCATTAACAATGATGGATAAAAAGTAGTTAACACGACTTTATTAACAATGACGGATAAAAAGTAGTTAACAAGATATATTCATTGCACTTTTTCTCAGATACTAAATTTTGTATTTTCATCTTGTAGTAGTACATTTGTCAACGAATTATACAAAGAATAAAAGTGACTATTTATCCTTTTTTTCATTCTTGAATTTATGATGTGTTAACGGTTAGATATAAAAAAATTAAAATTTTATTTTTGAATTTATAAAAAATTGTAACAAATTAGTTTTATTGTTAACTTCTTTTCATTAACTCAAATGATTGTCTTTACTTAACGATATCAATCATAATGTGACAGTTGATGATGATTGACACGTGTCATAGACATGGATGTCACGAGTGTTTTGTGTCAAAAAAGTTAAATTTTTTTTATTTATATAAATTTAATAATTTATTATTAATTTAGTCCCTAAATTTAACTGTTTATTAATATTTTGGTTCATGAACTTCATTATTTATTATCATTTTGCTCCTAAAAATACTTTTGAATTTTTAATTAAGTGTCAAATTATAAATACATTATTGGCATAATGAAAATAAATGACATTTGTTTAGTGATAACAATTTCTTATGTGATAAAAATTAAATGAAAAATAATTGGCAAGTATAGAAATAAAAAATATTATATTTTATATTTAAAATTTGTATTATGTAACATAATTGAAAATCAATAAATATATGAAAATTCAATTAATATTTTGTAAGAATCAAATTAAAAATGGGTATTATATATATATATATATATATATATATATATATATATATATATATATATATATATATATATATATAAACAAATAATTTGTTTTTAAAAGTTAATATGTTTATTTAATTAAGGAGAAAATTAGAAAGCAAAGAAACATAAGATGAATCATTTTATTCGAATAAAATTTTAGACCAAAATAGATATTTTTACTTTTTACCTTTTATTATATTTTTTATTTTGTACATTCCAACATGACTAATATAATAGATAAACTATAGAGTTTTTTACCTCAAAAATACAAAAAAAATATATTTACCCAGCTAATACAACCCCAAAAACATTTACTCCAATGATAAATTTTACTGTAGCAAGTGAGAAAATAATTTTTCCCAAACTAATTTCTCACTTTATTTTTTTACAATAGTTCACAAAATCCGTTTATTTTTTATAAACTTCCTTTCTTTTAAGGCCAATTATAAAAATGGTTTTTTTATGGTTTTTGTTATTTCTTTTATTTTTTTATTTCATTTAAAATTGTTTTTGTATTTTTTAATGTATCATTTTGATAAATATTTATTTTTTGTATTTTTTTTTTGTGTACAAAACTCTTTACTTGAACTTTAACCCTTTATTCGGATTATTAAAAAAAATGAGATTTTTTATTGTTTCTATTATCATTTTTGTTCACTCAATAAATTAGGAAAATGTTTCAAACTATAAAAAAGAAAAAGTTATTTCCCCCTTTAATATTAACATAGGTTAAGTGAGGTATTTAAATATTTAGATAATTATATTGCTTATATTTTTGGGATACCTTACTATCATTATTATTTTTAAAATTTCAGCAGAGCAATATGATGTTTTTTCATTAAAAAAATTGAAAAGTAAAAAATAATGACTCAATTATAATTTGAGTTTAGTAAGGTGAGAAACTTCTTTAAATGGGTTACAAGCTTGAGCTTATTTTAGATGACCAATAAGAAAAAACAAACTTGAGTTTAAAGAAAATGTTGTCATTGGCCAAAATAGATTATTTAGTGAGGATTAACCTATCTAGTACCAACTTCTAGAATAATATCTGAATATGCCCAAATATTTTTATGTTCGAAAAGTTAATGAGATATTTTTCTTTATGATTCAACTTAAAGATAGAACAATTTAAGTAAAATATTTGGAATCAATAAAATGTTGTTGGCTGAAATTAATTATACGATTAATTTGTTTTAGATAAATTGTATGATTGATTCTTTACCATTATTATTTACTAGTCGGTAACCCGTACATACGCACGGGTGGTTCCGCCAATTGATTTTTGATGAATGAATTAAAAGAAATGTAGGATTACTATATAGACAAACTGGTAAACAAATGGAACTTTTCCAAAAATAAAGCAGTGAAAGAAAAAGAAAAACAAAAAGGAAGAAGGAAATATCTAAAGGTGAGTGTGTTGCAGTGGAGATACCTGAAGGTAAGTGTGTCGTAGCGGAGAGAGAGAAATGTGAATCCAAAAAAGAAGAGGTAAATGTGGCGGTGGAGGCTGAGATATATCCTACAGGAATGACGGCGAGATAGATGAAAAGAGAGCCATATCAAGAACAGAAAATGCAACAACGTTTCTAGAACCCTCAAGTTACTTTGTAAGCTTTTTTTAATTGCAATATAGCTTAAAATTAAATTCATAAGTAAATTATGAAGAAAGTTAATATTTATAATTAACTAATTGTTCAAAGTACATCATTCAAAAAAATTTCTCAAAAATTGTAAACTATAAATGTTAGTTTAATCAGTCTCACTATCATCCCAATCTTTTTGCCTTCTAATTACCAATTTATTTTCTTCCCTAATCTTTTTTATTTATTCTCTGATTAGAAAATAAAGCAAGAAACTATAGAAGAACAGAGCCTACATAATAATAATAATAATAATAATAATAATAATAATAATAATAATAATAATAATAATAATAATAATAATATCTTTTTAGCAGAGCTTTCTTGCCCAATCTCTTTTTGTTGGCTCTTTGTCTCTCTAGGAATTGCCGCTACCTTTTTCAAAACCAAAGAATTGAACAAATAATAAAAATAATTTTAACATTTATAATATAAATGTTCACTACAAACAGAAGTCAGACAATTGCAGATCAATACATAGCGAGTGTAACAGAGCATGATATTTTATTTAAAAAAAATCAGGTGAAAAAATGAGAGGAACACTAATGTCTTCAAATCTCGTAGTTGCCCTGATATACTCATGGTGGAGAGAAGAGATCACAAAAGCGAATAACGAACGAAGAAATATGATAATAGCATGACTGCAATTTTAAAGAAGAAAATGAAACACGAATTAATAAGAATGAAGAAAGAAGAGATAAATCTATAACAGAATAGCATGAAATTTGAAGTTGAAGTACCTCTCAAATAGCTTGAACCTTCCATCAAAATAATAATAATAATAATAATAATAATCATAATAATAATAAACATGCATAAAATAAAGCACAAAGAAAGAAACTTGTCGGCCAAATGTTTTTCGTGAATCACCTTGCAAGTGGGAAAATCAAAAAGGGGAAAAAATCGGAAAAAAATCAGTAAGGAAGGAAAAACATGAAACAAATAACTATAATAATAATAATATCTTTTGTTGATATTGCGCGTCAAGTTGCACATCCACTCAACAAAGCAATAATTTATTTTCTTCCCTAATTCTTTTGATTTATTCTCTAATTAGAAAATAAACTAAAAAACAATAGAAGAACAGAGTCTACATAATAATAATAATAATAATAATAATAATATAAATGTTTTTTATCAGAGCTTGTTATCTTCTTCTCCAATCTCTTTTTCTTGGTTCTTTCTCTCTCTAGGAATTGTCGCTACCTATTTCAAAACCAAAGAATTGAACAAATAATAAATAATTTTAACATTTATAATATAAATGTTTACAACAAACAGAAATCAAACAATTGCAGACCAATGCGCAGTGAGTGTAATAGAGCATGAATTTTTGTTAAAAAAAATTCAAGTTATCAATGAGAGGAACATTAACGTCTTCAAATCCCGTGGTTGCCCTGACCTACTCATGTTGGAGAGAAGAGATCGCAGAAGCGAATAACGAATGAAGAAATATGAGAATAGCATGACTACAATTGTAAAGAAGAAAATTAAACACAAATTAATAAGAATGAAGAAAGAAGAGATAAATCCATAAGGTTGAAACACGAATCAATTAAATATTAAACATTAAATATATTGCAACTTGGAAAATTTGTAGCAAGCAATGACAACACCCTTATTAGAGATGGTATCATATCTCTTGATGAAGGGAAGATCAAACAGGAAATCTCAGATATGCTACAAAATATTGAGAGGGCTGAGTTGGAGGTTGAGGTTGAGCTTGAGTGTGTTCCCTTTACTCAATAGCTGGATAGATGTTAAGGATCAAAACTCAATTGAAACCACATTTTGGAGTACAAATCATAGGAATTTCTATGTGTAGATAGTCCTGTCTCATCCTCTCTTGTACATTATTCCATGACTTTGATGGGATTACTTCACTATCCAAGTTTCTAACTTTAAATATTATATTTATTTTAGTATTATTATATATTTATTGTTTTTAAGTATTTAATAGTTAATATTATTAGTATATATGAATAAGATAATATTAATAAATAAAACTAAGTTGTATTAGTATAAATAACTTATTTAGTAGTAATAAATATATGCCTTTATAAAAAATTAGTCATTAATAAAATTGATTAATATTTTATACTAACCCAATGTTATGGTGACTAAAAAACTAAAAAAATCAAAACATCTCTATTTTTAAAATTATTGTATAAAATAGATTAAAAAAACAAAAACACAATCAAAGACGTCTTGAAATTACCTTTTTAAAAAAATTGATGTAAAACCATTTTGAAATTGAGGTAAAATTAATGTAACTCAATTTTGGTCAAATCTGGTTTGTATTTAAATTTTAATTTGTTACTATTCTGAAAAATAGATTGACAATAATCAATTGAATTTGTGAAGATTTTAAATAGAAATTTAGAATTTAGAATTCTAGATAGAAAAACACCACAACTAAATCTGCTTGATTTTAAAAATAGGTGAACTAAATTAGTTAAATAAATTTGAGGTTATACTTTTCCTTTTAAAAAAACTCAAGAGGTTATACTTTTCCTTTTAAAAAAAAACTCAAGAGGTTATACTTTTATGCTGCACTATGAGCAAGGAACGTACTTAAGATAATGTACTTAACATGCTGCTGTTATTTATGGAAGGTTGAATTTTTTTTTAAATTAGATACCAAGCTGCAGTGAAAGAAAAAGAAAAAGAAGCATGTACATCATATAATAATAATAATAATAATAATAATAATAATAATAATAATAATAATAATAATGGCAATTCCATGTGAACTTTCCAAATGTTGTCACTAAGAAAGTAAGTAAAAAGTTGCATAAACCTTTCTTATGTCATCTAGACCTCCTTTAGAAAATCCATATATAAGATACTCAGTAGACATCCCAGCCAATGCTATACATGAAAATTTGTAACATGCACGAAGTGAAAAAGTGTTAACAATCAACAGATATAGTTGTAAACAATCTAAGATTCGCGTGAAACTCAAGATAATCAAGCAGTTTAATGAACTAAAAACATGTATTTGATCAAGTAGATTATTGATAATGGAGTCACTCAACCTAAAGTGCTACACAAAAACTTTGCCATATAGGTAAATTGTGACAAAGGTCAAAGCCAGATTGCTAGGACAAACAAAGCTTCTAATAGATATAAGATAAAATGAATACAATAAACATGTACATATATAGCAGGATGAAAAATTTTGCTGACTTCTTTCTAAGCCAAATGCTTATTTGAACAATGCCCTTACTCAGGGACATGACCGTTTGCTTCTTCTTCCCTTTTTTCTTTAGAGAGACAGTCTTAGCAATCGTAAAGCTGGGCAGATTTGTTGAAGATAGAAGCCTAGCCCACATTCTATTAGTAATTAGCACTTTGTTCTGTCCCTGAGTGATTCTCTGCATAACAAAGCAACCAACATAATGCTTCTAAATTCTATAGTTTCCTACTCAAAATTACAACTTCATTCACCCAATCATAAACTTGAAAACTAACTTTGAATTGGAAAGTTTAAATCCATTACATTCTTAACAAATAAATCATATCTATGCTGGAGAAGCAGAACCAACAATATCAAGCAGGGCAACGAACTCACATAAAATGGTATGTACCTATTGCCTGTAACACCATATAAGGTCTCATCAAAATTAAGTAATCCAAAGATTTATAAATAAATATAACCTAGAAGGCTAGAACAGGCTAAAAAGAAAGAGAAATGAAGGAGCATCATTCTAAGAAAAAAAGATGCAAGAGTTAACTCTAATAGTGGTCTCATATTCTAAGAGTCTAGGAATGCTTAATTTTTGTATGCCCATTTTACTTTTCCTGGATTCAATATCATCTTTTGACAGACCAACTGCCATTTAACTTTTTATCCAAGTATTTTGGGACTATATAGAGAATGCTGAAGTTACAGAAAAACCACTTCTGTGGCCAAACTCAAAAATCTCAGTCACCTCCTTTTGAAAGTCAACAATATTACAAATTAAAAAAGCAACATACTATCATGCTAAAAAGATGGGAAACTCAAAACTGCAAAACATACAATTCTATATTATTTTATTTCATAATTGATACATTACCTATTGCCTGAAATAAACTGTATCACATTGTTTATTACATTTATCACTTTTTTTATTTCCCTCTGTCCCTCTTATTTAATTTCCACTAAACTCCCTTAAAATTAAAAAATAGGATTTACAATTTCATAACTCTTTTCAAGCTTGTGTAACTTGATAATAGTTTCCTCCTCTTCCTTGGTGTAGTTTCCTCTTTTGAGGTTTGGCCTTAGGTAATTAAGCCACCTTAGTCTGCAACTCTTTCCACATCTCGCAAGACCTGGCAAATTAATAACAACAACAACAAAGTAAAACCAATTACAATGGATTCATATATGATTTAGCTATAATTTGTGCATGTGTATAATTAAACATTGAATATATGGTTCCTACAAATTCATGTAGAAGTTAAACCAAACCTTGAAAACAGAGAAGAAGAAAAATTGAAAGCCACATTGGCGACTATATTGATGGTACATACTCTCACATACTTAATTTGTTTCTAACCAAACTATTTGGTAAGTTCCATTTCCACCTGAATTGCATGAAAATAACAAACAAACAAAAATAGCAGTGACAACAATATACTCTTAATGGCAGTCATAACAACCATTATTGCCTATCCAAAAGAAATAATTTCTCTGTAGTATCAAGTATGATCATAGACACAGGTAGTTGAATGGTATTTGCATTAACAAATGTTGCATGTGTATCTATCAACTACAAAGTCGAGAGCATAGTTGTTGTTAAGCCTCTGAAGTGCTAGTATTTGAAAAAGGAAACATGTAACTTCTCCCATTGTTGTTATGTTGATTTGATTTCCTATTTGGGTTGACTGCAGCAGAGAATATCAATATCAAAACCAACTTAGACATAGGAAAAACCAATTTTGTATCATGTGATGAATTGTAGATCACTTTGAATCTTGTGATACATGGATAAAGCAGTACAATTCCAATATTATTATTATTATTATTATTATTATTATTATTATTATTATTATTATTATTATAAGGCATAATAAAATCAAATAACAGAGAACAACCGTGAGAACTAAAAACTTGCGATATTATACCTCTCTTCCAGGGTGGAATGGAACTTCAGGTCCGCCCGTGACCTCAACGGCAACAACGCCAGCCAACTGCGTCAACACAAACACAACATTAAGTGCACAAACACCAAAGGCAAAAAAATCATCATTGTCATATATAACAAATAAAAAAGGATCCCCAAAATTCTAATTTTGGAACTGTATATCATTTGGTTTAATGTCTACATTGACTAAACATATTAAAAACTTGAAATTTAGGGGGGGAAATATTGAATCTCAAGTACCTATGAATGTGCTTGTTCTAAAAAATTGAAACTTTTTGGGGCAAAACTCCCCATCAAGCAACACCCAGGCCATCAATCATAGTTGTGTGTGAATCAGTTCCCGTCATTTGTGTTGAACACAACTCTACCAAGGTATTATATATTAACCTGCAAAATTAAAATGACAATATTCAGAAAAGAAATTTGAATCACAGGATGAAATTTTTCTTCGCTGCATGTAAAATTAAAAGTATTCTATATCAGCAAAATTAGTATTCAAATTAAAAGTATTTTATATCAGCAAATTGATTTTGGTACTGCATATCATTAACGATTCAAATTGATTTTGGTACTGCATATTATCAAGAAGAACAATATTATTATTATTATTATTATTATTATTATTATATACAATAAGGCATAACAAAATCAAATAACAGAGACCAACCGTGAGAACTAAAAACTTGCGATATTATACCTCTCTTCCAGGGTGGAATGGAACTTCAGGTCCACCCGTGACCTCAACGGCAACAACGCCAACCAATTGCGTCAACACAAATACAACATTAAGCGCACAAACACCAAAGACAAAAAAATCATCACCGGGTAGAAATCGGCATAGCTCAAAATAGGGAACTCCGCCTTGAGTGGCTCCAAAAGCCTAATACCAATGTCCGAAGGGTCCATGCGCACCAGCATCTCCAAAACATCAATCACCTACAGCAAAAATGATAATCATAAAAATGCACACCACACGCACCATACTCATACTCACACTCACATGCAAACGGCAAAGTCGTCGCACTCACCGTTTTGCAGCTACTTTCGTTGGACAGTTCCGCCATGAACCCCACTCCACACGAGTCATTATCCATAGCCACCACATTACCACCAAAAGCCCAAAACTTGTTCAAACCTGCACAACACAAAATCCAATCCGCATCATGGGTGACCGTTTATAAACCAAAAAATAGTAAATTAAAAGAAGAAAAAAATATATGAGAGAGAAAGGAATGAAATATATCAAATACCAATAATAGATGCTTGGAATTGTGTAGAAGAGAAAAGAAATTCATGAACCAAAAACTGATCTCACACATAGTATCTCTCTCTGTGTGAAAGACGGAGATTGGAGGTGATGGTGGTGGAGGACCTTGCTGCTTTGAGAGAGAGAAAGCTTCCAACTTGTACAGAGAAAGAAAGTGAGTGAGAGAGAAAGAGAAAGGAGCATTTTGCCACGGGAGAAAGAGAAATGGAAAAATAAAAAGAAAACCAAAAAGACTTGGGATGAAGATTGGAAAAGAAGATACTGGAACAATATAGGTGGAGCAATCAAGGGAGTGGGAAATGAAAAAGTTAAAAGACCAAAAAACCAAGGAAATAGACAGGTATCACAACCTTAGGTAAGGGCACAATAGGCTTTTCCAGGGGATTTTCTTTTACAAATAGTATATAGATTATAACATAATTACTTCTTATAACATAATCCATAATATTTCGTTTGAAACATAAAAATATGCAATAAATTTTAATGCAATTTGTTTCCTTTAATTTATAAATTCCATTATAGATGTTATTGATTAGAAACATAAAAATATGCAATAACGTTTCATGCAATTTATTTCCTTTGATTTAAAATTTCCAATATAGATGCTATTGAGGGAAAGCGAGGAAACTTATGGATGAAACAAGGATAAATATATAGAGGGTTACAAGGAAAGACTTTTTTACAAAAAAAAATATTTATCCAAATAATACAACCCAAAAAATTAAAAACTAAATAAATAAATAAAGACATTAAAAATACAAAAACAATTTAAAATAAAAAAAACAAAATATTAAAAGAAATAACAAAAACCATAAAAAAACAATTATGAAATTGGTTCCCCAGGAATCGATTCCATAACTAGCCTTTAAAAAAAATATTTAGACATTTGGTGATAAGACTGTGCTTGTTTGAAGAGATCATCATAAATAATTAAAGTGTGACGTCCCGATACATAAAATATTCAGCGAGAGCTACTCCTATATAAGGGGCGAGGTATGATAATGTAGCATTGGAGAATCCATTGTTTCAGCTACTACAATAGTGTATTCCATTACTCCTCTTTCTTGTAAGGTGTTCACCACTTGAGTCACACAAGATGCTTTTTGACCAATAGCTACATAAACACATTACATTTTGTCCCACAATAGGTTGTACTCTTACTAAAATGGGTTGCAATGCTTGTATACCTAACCCATGCAGAGTCAACGCTCTATTTAGCAATATAGGATGTCTCTGCATAACTTCTCGAAGTATTTCTCATACAATCGGTTCTTTTTCCTGAAATTTACTTTTAGCAATTTCTATATTTGAAGCAAAATGTTTTCGAATTAGACCACAAATTAGGAATGTCTAGAAAAGTTCTATTGCTATTTCGCAAGGAAATCCACATCTATATAATGAAAGTAATGAACCTATGACAATGATAGAATGACCTAAATAATCAAGTTGTTTCCCAAGTAGAGTCTCCCGAAACCTTCCCTCTTTGCCCTCAATTATATCATAAAATGATTTTCTAAACCTTATTATTGTGGAGGATAAATATGTGTGTCCAATATCCAATCCATCATGTTATCAATTTTAGTAAAAAATTATTCTTTATTTTCTTATCATATTTATTGTTTTATTAAATTATTAATTTGACAAGTCCTTCATTAAAATTAAAAACTTGTTATCGTGATAGAGATTATAATAATGAGAAACAATTTCTTTATAAATTTAATCTAAATTGTTCTCGATTATAAGATTATTGTGAATAGGATATCAATAATCCGGATAGATCAATATATATGTAATGATCTTTATTGGATAAAGATTAATAGATCTCATTTATTAAATTATATATATATGATGTATATGTGCATGTCATGGTTGAACTGACTCAATTGAGAATTTCTAATAGTTAATATTATCTTGATATGTCAATAGGAAATTCTCAAGAAATATAATAGTTTTCTTTGACATGAAATTATCATAGTAATTAGTAAGTTATTTGTTATATTTTAATTTCAGACACCTAATATCGTAGGGCACTAGTTGAATGAATATTGGATATGATTAAATACTTCTAGAATTAACGATTAATCAAGAAGGAATTTATCAACTCTAGGTAATGAGTTTGAATTCTATGATAGAATTAAGACATTGGCCTAATCAATTGAATGAAAAAAGAAAAGAACTTCTAAATTCATTCACTGATTAAATATAATGTGTTAACTTATTAGAGTTTGACAGTAATAATATACTCTAGAGTTAACCTTGAGTTGTAAATGATGGAATGAAATATTACATTATTCTTCTATCGATTGGTTCTTGAAGGTAGAAGATGTTACTATATTCTATCCGGACGGTACATAGTGTTGTCAGACGCCCACCTTGATTAGTAAATTAATTATGATTAATTTAATACTGGTTTAGTGTTGAACTTAGGGAGTCACACACAAACAAATGTTTTCATCTTTGCAAAAGAAAATAATTTATTTGATAATTAAATTAAAGAATTTAATTTAATCAAATAAATATTTTAGTAGAATATTGTTATATTCTTTGCCAACACCATGAATGTAATTAATATAAAAATATTATTTTATAAATGTGAAAGTTGTCCATAAAACAAGAATAATATTATATTAGTACATATGAGGATCAGATCGTGTGATTAGTTATTGTAATTAGTCATGTGATTAATTATGAATTATCTTTGTTGTATTATACTAAAAGATATGAGATAGTTTTTATTTTTACAAAGATATAGAGATATAAAATTATTTTAAATAAAATATTTCTTTTTTTCTCTTTGAAAAAAAACCCAAATCCACATCTATTTAACATTACAAATAAAATCATATACTTGAGAGCAAAGTGCATGGACACAAACTAGAAAAGTTGAAACCATTTAGACTTGAAAAGTAGATTGAGAATTTGCTCTTTAGAGTTCCTCTCATTAAATAGTTGATAATAGAGATTGATCTCAATGTGAATACACGTAAAGTCTTCACATTATTGAAGAAAAATTTTGTTAATTCAAGAACACACATTCGAATACACAAACATATTTTTTCTCTATTTATTATTGTTGTATATTTTTTAATGCAAAATACATCATAATTTTTTGTCAAGTGTTAGGAACACTTCTATGCAACTATCAATTATGATTGTCCCTCATCGGTTGTGTGCAGATTCCATTATCAATAAGTGGGAACTGATTTCTAAACATGTATAAAGAAAACATTAATTTGCGGAACTGATTTCTTAACTACTATATATATATATATATATATATATATATATATATATATATATATATATATATATATAAAGCAGTCATAAATCGTTTTGGGCTAAAGTAAAATGTATCATTGGTATAAATTTTGTAATTGTATTATTTAGGTAAATATTTATTTTTTTTGGTAAAAAACTCATGAATTATATTTTACTTAATTTTATAGGTAGTATATATTGTTTACTTTAATATAAGAGGCAACAACTATTTTTTTCATTGAGAATATAATAAGATGAATTATATTTAATGCTCAATTTGTTAGGTTATATATTATTATGTTTTATGCAGAGAGTGTTGCCGCAACCTAACCTTCGGCGGGAGGACGACGCGAGGGCTCATGAGTGCATCTTCCAAGAAAGGAAAATGCGCGGAGTCGCCACCAACATTTATTCGACGAAAACATCGGAAAAACCGGAAAGGTGTGGTCTACGAACTTTAATCGTGAAAGGTTCGGGAGTTATATTTACGCACGGGAAATGTATTAGCACCCCACGCGTCCGTCACAAGGGATGACAGCCTTTAATCAAGTGTGCAAATATGACTTCAATTTGTTTTATTTTCCCTTTTACGTTTTTTATGTCTTTTATGCCTTTTATATTTTTTATCTTTTTGTGGTCGACAAGGGTGTTTCCCTCGCTCCTACGTATTCCTCAATTGTGATAAGAAAATCAGACCTATGTAGTTCTTTCAAAAGAGGTGAATCAAGTGATTCTTTTTACTTGGAAGGGGGTCATTTAAGGCGTTGGACCTTAAAATGATCCATTTTACTTGGTGAGAAAGCTAAGGCGTTGGACCTCTAACCATCTCACGCGGTCGACAAAAGCGGGGCTTTTGCTCCTACATATCCTCCATCGAAGAGGAAATTAGACCTACGTAGTTCCCGCAAATTGTAAAGTTACATGTTGATTTTATGCTTTTGAGCGGCCCATGTTAACCGATAAAAGTAAAGAGGATCGTTTAAGGCGTTGGACCTTAAAACGGTTTTTAGTTATTTTTTGCGGACAGAGCTTGATTTGTGAGTTGATTTTAGCCTTAGTTTCACTTTGGTTATTAGTCAATTGATCCAAGGAAGCTTCTAAAGAAAAACGTCCGATTGATTTTTTTGATTATTTTATTCAAAGATATTTTGATTATTTTATTATTATTTTTCAAGATATTTTGATTATTTTATTATTATTTTGCTTTTTTTGGTTTAATCGAGATTACAGCGTGAATGATTGGCTAGATTTTGTTTTAACAGTGATTAAACGAGATTACAACGCAAATGATCGGTTGAAATTCATTTTATCATTTATTATGTGAGAAAACAGGTTAAATAAACGGTTAAAGCACGTTAAAAACGGAAAAAAAGAAAACTGAAAGTAAGCGAAATTAAAGTGAAAGTACACAAAACAAGTAAGGACCACTAAGGGTGCATAGAATAAATTGAAATATTCGATTTCGGGAACTTACCGGTTGAAGACCGAAGAATGAAGTAGAACGAACGAAGAACGCGGAAGACCGATGAAGAACGATGAAGAATTTTCACAGAATCGCTTACGGAAGCGTTACAGAAGCACTTCGACTCGATTTTTTCTTCACGAAAACGTGTTTTTTGCCCAAAATAGTCGAAATGCATAGCTAAGGGGTGATGAGTATTTTTTAAACAGCCCCCCTTCCCTATTTATAGAGAAAAAGAGAGGTGCTTGACGCCTAAAGACTTAACGCAGAAGATTTCTAAGCGCACCCGAATTACTAAGTTCACCCCCCTTTTCATATTTTATGGAAAAGTTACGGAAGCCTTACGGAAGTTTTTTGGATTTGATTTTCATCTTTTTTTCTCTTCCCTTTCACCAATGTTAAGTGAAATATGCTTACCCAAGGTTTTCGGAAATTTTACGGAAGCATTACGGAAGCCACGAAAGCCCCGGAAACCATTTTTCAAAAACGTGGAGGAGCTTGCCGCCCAATTGCTTCCTCCTTAAGCAACCCAACTTCGAAAATGTTCCGGAAGGGCTAGACTTGAATTTCTATTTACACCCCTATCTTGATAAGTTCTCCCCCCCCCCCCATTTTTGTGTTTTTGACTGTTTTCTTTCCAAAATCTCACGAAACTTTACAGTTCCGTCCCGTAACGACATCCATTTTTGTGTTATTGTCACTTTAACAAAATTTCAAAACATGATGTGGTATTGAAAAATCCCAAAACAAGTGAAATCGTAGATTGAATAAGAATATCATAATTTCAAAAAAAAAATGAAAGTTAAAAAACATCCATAATTAATTGTAGTATGCTTGATTACCAAAATTAAAAACAATATACTTATTCAAAAAAATATGATTTTATCAAGGTAGTATTGAATTGAACTAAATATATTAATAGCTTATTTTGAGTTATGTTTACCTAGAATAAATTGTATTTTTATTGTTTCTAATAGATAACAAACGGTTTCTTACGCATTATTTATTAAGAATATCATAACATACTATTTTAATTTTATCGCCACTTAAATAAAATTTCAAAATATGATGTGGTATTAAAAATAAAAAAATCTAAAAACAAATCAAACAATAAATTGAATAATAGTATCATGAAATTTATTAAAAAATTGTTACTTTAATAAAAGTCCAAAATTGAATGTAGTACATTTAACTACCAAAAATAAAAATAACACCTAAGGAAAAAGATACAATTTTAAAGAAGATACAGTTTTAAAAAGGTAGTGTTGAATTATGACTAAATATATTAATAGCTTATCTTTAATTATACTCACTACCTAAATTATATTTTTATTGTTTCTAAGAGATGACAATTTTACAAAGGACTTCTATAACTATTCTAATAATTGTTGCTTATGTATTGTTTTCAAACCATGCAAAAACATGACTTTATCAACCCTATATGTTACAAACTAATAAACTACTTTTAATAAATTTTAAAGCATTAAATAATTAATAAAATATTTTTTATTTTCATATTTTCATAAAATTAAAAACTTTAGTGTAAATTTTATATTATATATGGACCCAATATATCAAGGGATTTTTTTGTGAATTATAAATTTGAATTCAACATTTAAGGACATTAAAGCTTATAAAGAAACTATGAATTTTTTTTCTTAAGAATATTCTCCTTTACCTCTTAGATTGAATGATTTCAAACAAAAAAGAAAAATATGATTCTTCAATATTTATTATAGAAGAAAAATAAAAATCAAATCACGAAGATTATGTAAAGAAACTTAATCTTTGAAATAAAGTATATTTTTCAGAAGTTAAGAGTTTATTAATGACAAATGTAAGATTCTTACATATAACATTTTATTATATTTGGATTTTTTTACATGAAGATTGGGGAATTGTGATATTTTTGTTAATCAAATATTTTATTCAAAATTTAATTAATATATTATAATAAATAAAATAAATGAACACTAGGTTCTCACTAGTTTCATGCCAAAGTAATGCAATTATATTTTTTTTGTAAAGTGTTTTATAAGGGTTCATTCATGTATTAGAATGATAGCTATTATTGTGTGATCTTCTATACCTTTATCTCCTTTATGATTTTAGTTTTCCATATGGCAAAAGAAGTTCTTTTGATTTATCTTGTTAAACTAATTTGCAAAAAAAAAAAAAGCTTCAAAATACATATACAAGCACGCACAATCCAACCCAATTCGTGTGTTTACCTTTGTTTATTTCATGGACGTGCTTGTAGGAAGCACAATGCTTGTAGGAAGCACAACCGTGCTAATCGAAGCAAAGTCATGCTTAAATTTTTTCGGTAACATTTCAAAAAAGGGTGCACGGTTGTGCTTCACGAAAAAAACCCATGTTACGTTCCTGAGAGCAAAATATGAATAAATGTCAAGTAATGTGTGATTTAATTGTTTCATGTTCTATATGATTTCTTATATATGTGCAATGTGCTTGATTTGACCATTGAGGGATCACTTTTGGCAAGGCAAGGATAGTAACTCCTTGGATCCCCAAAGGATGGCCAATGTTAAATGTTATAAGAAAGCAAGTTAAGACTTGACATCCTCTTTGATAAAGGAAGAGTATTTGTCTTCTTCAATCCTCAAAGAATGATGAATGGAAAAAGCATGAGGGACACCTCTAAGCTCAAATATGCAAATAGGATGAAAAAGTAAAGAAAAATAGATGTAATGAAAACAAGCTAATAATGTAATGTTATTTGATGCAAAATTGATTTACTATGAGTTATATATGAATGGTTGGGGATATGTATATGCCATATTTTATGAGGAATGTCAATTGAAATATTTATATATCATTATATGTTATTTATATGTCGTTGTAAAGTTCTTATGACTTTCACTAAGACTTTGTCTCATTAGTTTAAGGTAATGTTTTCATATTAAGTTGGACTTAGAGTAGCAACGAGAATCCATGACATAACTTTATTTATTTATATTTATGTTTAAAGTTTTAATTTCTTTTATATTTGCGATCCTCCTAAGTATTGATCATTTTTAGGTTTTATTGATCACCTTATAATGATTGTGTGGTATTTTGGGATGCCAAAATCATGAATGTTATCTATAGTTATCTTAAATCTCATATCAACTTTTTTTATTATTATTTGTTGATTGCTATAACTACAAATAATTAGTGAAATGGTGTGTTGGGTATGTTATATTGCATGATGCCTGAGTTTAATTGGTGTCTTGATTTTAATTGTTACAATGGTTGGATTTATTAGAATGTCATTGCTATGTGAATATATTAATGTGCTATTGGTTTTGCTATATTTAAGTTTAATTGCTAATAGCCCATACCATATGATATCTTTTTTTAAGGATTTGAATGTTATTTCAATTGTGATTTTAAAGTGTCTGATATTTTTTTAAATAAATATTGTGTTTTAAATTGAATGGTTGTTTTACGTCAATTTATTCAATTGTTTTTACTTGCAATGAAATATATATATATATATATATATATATATATATATATATATATATATATATATATATATATATATATATATATATAATAACATTCAATTGGAACATTAATTGCTTTACACTTTGTTGTGTTACTCATGGTTGTGAGTTGTTTTGAGTTTCAATTTCAATTGCTACAGTTAAGTTAAAGATTATCCAAAATTGAACCCAAATCCAAGTATGCACTATGACACAAGAAGTTGTAACTACTAAACCAATCCACATTATTGGTGTTTTAAGATTATTGTAATTTATTTATTTTCTTCTTTATTACATTGATACTAATTTCAATTGAATGAATATTTGAAAGGGTTATCAAGAATTGGTATGCTCTCTATTATTCAGTAGTTGTGAATTGTTATTGATGATTTATATAATAATTGTAGATTGGCTCAAACTTGAATAGTTTAAACTTCAATTTCAATAGTTACATTTATTATAAGTCAATTCAATCGAATAGTTGCTAAGTTGATTTCCATTTAATCAATCCTTGATGTTCTTGTGTTTATGCTATAAGCTTGTGTCCCTTGTTAATTATTGGTATTAGTTGTTTTTTATGTGAATATTAGTTGTTAAATTTCAATTGAATTATGTTATATGATACACACATGTTAAAGTAGTTGCATTACTATTAGACTCTCTTATACATTAATTGGTTTATATGAACTGGGAGAATGATTATATAATTAGAAAAACAATTAAGGATAAAATTTTCTAGGTGAGATTTAAATCTAACATGAAAGATGAAATTAGAAAGCTTGACCATTGTGTCAATTAATGTCATTGGTATATTGAAATATGACTTATAATAAATGAATATATGCTAATAATTGAAATATGACTTATACACTGTGTGTTTAAAGTGTTGTTGTTTTATTTTTTCACTTCTGAGAATTTATTATGATCTTTATTTAGTTGAATTTTAAAATTAAGAAGCTAAAATATATAATTTTTTTGTAATTGTTTAAGTACAATACATGTCGATAATACAATTAATAATTGATGTATGATTGGTAAGGGTGCTCTTTGGTGATGTATTGACCATGTCATAGGGTTCTCTATAGTAGTAGGCTACACTAAAAAAGATGTGGCATTGAAAAATAATCCAAAACAAGTCAAATTGTACATTGAATGAAAGTATAATAACATTTATTGAAAAGTTTTTCACTTTAATAAAAGTCCATTTTTAATGTAGTAGGTTTGACTATCCAAAAGAAAAATAATATAGTTGTAGAAAAAGATAAGATGTTAATAAGTTAGTATTAAATTGAGATCATAAATTTGATTGTCACTTTAATAAAATTCCAAATAGGATGTAGGATGTGGTATTGAAAAAGCTAAAACAAAACAAGCCATATTTGAATAATATCATAAAAATTTTGAAAAATTTATCGCTTTAACAAATTTCCAAAATTGAATGTGGTATATTTGACTACCAAAAAGAAAAATAATATACCTAAGAAAAGATATACAATTTTAATAAGGTAGTATTGAATTAATACTAAAAATATTACCAGCTTACCTTTAGTTATATGCATCTAGCTTGAATTACATTCTTATTTATCTAAGAGATGACAAATTTACATAAAACTTCTATAATTATTCTAATAATTATTCTCTATGCACTATTTTCAAACAATGCCAAAAAAATAACTTGTACATACAATTTTAATTTCATTGACGTTTTAATCAAATTGCAAAACAATATATACTATTGAAAAAAAATCCAAAATAAGTCCAACAACATGATATAATTTATTAAAAAAACTTGTCATTTTAATAAAATTCCAATTTGGGATGTGGTGCTGTTTTACGAGAATGGATGTGGTATGTTTGACTACCAAAAAGAAAAATGATACACCACCAAAAAGAGATATAATTTTAATAAGGTAATATTAAATTGACCCTATATATATTAGTTTATCTTATGTTACACTACCCTAGTCTTAGTTATATCTCTGTTGTTTCTTAAAGATAGAAATTTTGCATAAGGTTTTTCCTTTAAAAGTTCTACTAGATGTTCTTTATTCATTGTTATCCAACAATGTCAGAGCAACTCACTTTGCTCACTTAGCAACACCTCAAGAATATGATGTTAATAGTGTTGGTCATATTTTAACACAAACTCTAGCATTTCTAGATGCAATTCATGACAATTCATTGCAACCTAATAATATTGGTCATATTATAAGAAAGAATCCAACTGCTCCATATCCAATCCACCATTATTCCTTGCATAGAAATAAAGTTGATCATATTTTAAGAGAGAATCCAATAGGTCTAGATTCAATCCACCATTATTCCTTGCATAGAAATAAAGTTGATCATATTTTAAGAGAGAATCCAATAGGTCTAGATTCAATCCATCATAAATCATTGATACCTAATAAAGTTGATCATATCACAAGGTTGACTCCAAGAGGTAGAGATGCATGTCACCATTTCTCCACACAATCAAGAAAAATTGGTCATATTATAAGAGAAAGTCCAATGGGTGGAGATTCAATCCATCATAAATCTTTGAGATTTAATAATGTTGATCATATCTTAAGATTGAGTCCAGGAGGTCCAAATCCACACCACCACTTCTCCTCACCATCAAGAAAAGTTTATCATATTTTAAGATAAAGGCTCAATCCATATCCAATCCAGTGTAGTTTTTCACAATCCAATAATGATCATAATGTAAAAGTGAGTTGTGGTAATCTAAATTAAATTCATGTCTTTGTCAACTCTCTCTATACTTGAATAAAAGAGACTTGAAGGTTAATGGTTGATTAAAACCATAATTGAATAATAATCGTTGGATTTGATCAAATTTAATCATTTTAATTATATTTAACAAATAATTAAATTACTGACATTAATGATATTTATTGCATGGATATTAATATAACACTTAATACTATTAACAGAGTATTTTTCTAAATATTTATATAAATATTTTATTTAAATAGTATTAGTATTAAATTTAAAAAATATAATATATTAAATATCTCACATTTCATTAGAATTTCTCTTTCTATGTCTCTTTGTCTCTTTCTTTATTAATAAAATAAAAAGTATTTATTATAAAATTTGATGCCTATAATAATATATTTCAAAACAAAATATGATTGGAAAAGTTACATATATAGATAATAATAACATTAAATATTACATTAATACTTACATTTAAGTTTATTTATTTAAGTTAGCTGACTTAAAATATATTTTACAAATAACTTATATTATGTATATTTTGTTAGACATTTCTAAAAGATATGTTAAATTATCTATTTCTGAAAAAATTAAGCATGTAACATTCACTTATTGCAAGTAAAATTAATCTCAAGCCCAGTAAGTCATGAGACAACCTCTCTAATGCTCTATTTCTTATATTTCTTTGTAATGGATTGAAATTTATTAAAAATCACCAATTTTGGTGGGTCTCAAACTTTAATGATTATCTTTAATGATTTAAATGTGAGACCCATCAAATTAGTAATTCTTAATAAATTTCAACCAATCAAATAGAATATTGAAAAGAGAGTCTCGCTAGCATTTTCCTTTTTTAAATAAAATAAAATTATATATACTTGAAGAAACATTACCATTGATTAGTACTTCAACTTTACAATAATCATTATTTAGACCTAATCAAATGGATAGAATTATTTCATTTGACAAAAAAAATTGCTTGCATTAATTTTATTTATTAAAGATTTTTTAAAATTAATATGCCAATGTATTCATATATCTATTTTTAAATTGTTGAATATAATTAATCTTATTTCATAAAACTAATTTTGACATTAAGTAATAACAATAAATATCATATTACTACTTATGTTAATTTTTTTGAATTAGTTAATTTAAAATACATTTCACAAACAATAGTAATTAAAAGTTATTTAAATTTGACAATGAAACGATGTGTGATGGTAAACTTATTAATATTTTATTATGGTTTATTTTCTAACAGTTTAAAATCATCAAAATATGATTAAATAAAGTGTTTATTGGATATTAAATAATTTCTAACATATAAAAACCGCCATAAAATACTTCCCTTAAGAAAAAAAAACTTGAACTTTTATTCTTCCAAAACCAAACGCATAAACAAAACATATAACATACCTAGATCAAAAATCAAATTGTCATTCTTCTAAAATCAAACCTAGAAACAAAACATATAACATACCCAAATTAAAATTCAAATATGCAAAAGAAAAAAAAAAGGTCCTAGAACCTCTAGAAGTTTCATTTGTTGTGTCGTGAAGCACAAAAGGAAGAGTGTGTGGCTACCAAGCAAGGCTAGAAATGGTAATGGCCAAGGAGGTCGTCAGTCGTCGTAATCGTTGTCAATCCCTAGAGTCATTGCCGACGTGGAGCGGAAGTCAAGAGTGGCTCTAGGCCCGACCCTTAGGCAAGAGGGGTGATCACCCTGAGCCTTTACTTGAAAAGGGCCTAAAAAAATTGTCACCTTGGATATTTATAAAAAGATAAATTAACATTACCTTAATCTCTTCAACTCCTCCACTTTAACCTTGATTCCAATTTTTCAACTTTCTAACAATTTGAGATTTAATTTCTATTAAAAACATTTAAAAAATCTCCATTATTTTCTATGATTGTGTCATAGGAATGAGGAAATGGAACAAAATCCATTAGTGAGTGGCATAATAGGAGATGTTATCTCCACCTTGTTTGACATCATCCTTTATGTTTCCTTTTCTGTTTTATGTTTCCTTTCTATTTGTAATTTTGTTATTAAGCTCACAACATCAACATCCTACGTGATGCTCTATATATATTGATGCTTATGTAAAAAGGAGAGCAGAGAAGAAATATAAACCCCTTTTCTTACCTTTATGCTTGGGAGGTTGCCTAGTCCTCGAACTCTAGGTGTTCTGTTTTTGGTTCCTAACAATTTTGGTGCTTTCATTAACCATCAATGGCTGACTCCACTCGTTCCAAGACCAACATGGACCGAATCAAGGAAGCCATTGCAAAAATCACCTCCAATCAACTCAACCTCATCACTGCCCAAAATGCCATAAACACCAAATTGGATGAACTTCTTCAACGGATGGCCCATTTTGAGGCCACTCAACACTCCACAATGACAACGACATCAATGGTGTAATACAACACATAAACCATACCGTCAATGTCTCAAAAGAAGCAATTGGTGACAAAACTTGCTCTGATGCAGTCATGACTAGTATCAGCGCCGAATTTCTCATTGCAGGTGACCGTTCTGGTGACGGAACAATTTGTGGCACAAGCGGTTTTGTCGGTAGGATGTATACATTGTTGTATCCGTCATGGTCAACCATTGTCACCTCTCCGATGTGCTCTCATACCTCATCTTTGGTGTCGCCATTGGCCTTTAAATTGTCGTACTTTCACTTTCTCATACTTTGAGTTGGTATCAATGAATGTTCCAAAATGATCAGATTTGTCTTTGTCCGACTTCTTCCAGGAGTTGGAGATGCACTTTGCTCATTCCTTCTACGACAACCCTAAGGGAGCTCTCTTCAAAATGTCCGAGCATGACATAGTTAACTATTACCTTTCTGAATTCGAAAGTTTGGCTAACTGTATTGTTGGCCTCCCTCCTCCTTTCCCTCTTAGTTGCTTCATTTCAGGTTTATCGCCTTAGATCTACCACGAGGTTCAAGCACTACAGCCTTTGCCCTCGTCCAGGCCTGCAAAATTAGAAGAGGATAAATTAAATGACCTCAAACACGCTACTCGTTCCCGGGTCACTTGATCCCCTCTGGAAGTCGCTCCACTTAACTCTGTTTCCCCACCATCATTACCTTCAGTCCTTCTAGCCCCCGAAGACCACTTTCAAGAAACTTTCTCTTGTTGAAATGGAGGCTTGCCATGAGAAGGGATTGTTTTACAATTGTGATGAATGCTACGGTCCTAACCACAAGTGCAAAGCGAAATTTTTTCTTCTTATTGCCAATGCCAATGACGATCCCGATGGCCCTGAGTTGACCGACCTCACTATGTTCATCCCTAAGGACTATTCCCTGACACATGTTCCTCCAGGTGACTCATCCTTTGCCCAAATTAGTTTTCATGGTTTGTCCAGCTAGCCTGTTTCCGCAACCTTGCATGTCAACGACTTCGTTAATGGGCGCGATGTGGTGATCCTTATCGATGGCGACAACATTCATAATTTCGTCCAAGACAAGATGGTCCATTTTTTAAACCTTATGGCACAGCCCACTAAGCAGCTCAGTGGCATGGTGGGAAATGGGAGTGAGCTCTATTGTAATAAGGCGTGCAAGGATGTTTCCATTGTTGTTCAAGGACACTAATTCTCGGTGGACCTTTATGTTATGGCCCTTGGAGGTGATGATCTTGTTTTTGGGGTGGAGTGGCTAAAACACTTAGGCCTAATTACTACTGATTATTCCTCCATTACAATGTCATTTACTTGGGGTAATGAATTGGTGGAGCTTCAGGGTTGCACTGGGCCTGACCCAACTGAACTAACTCACACCCAGGTCAAGCATCTGCTCCATATTGATCGTGTCACTGCCTTCTTCCATCTTCAACTTTGTACCACCTATGTTGCTTCGTCTGAACCCCTACCACCAAGGCTTCAACTTCCATTGGAAATTTTCTCACCTCTTTTCCAACAACCAACCAAGCTTTCCCCTGCACAACCTATAGACCATACCATTCACTTGATTCCAAATTCTCAACCCATAAACGTAAAACCTTATTGCTACCTATACTTCCAAAAACACGAGATTGAAAAGCAGGTCAAGGACATGCTCCATCGCAACCATATGCAGCCTAGTCGAATCCCTTATTCCTCCCCAGTTCTACTCGTGAAGAAGAAGAATGGTACATGGTGCTTTTGTGTTGATTATCGTGCCTTGAACACCATTACCGTCAAGGACCATTTCCCCCTACCCACCATTGATGAGCTTTTGGATGACTTGGGCCATGCCACTTGGTTTTCTAAGTTGGATCTTGCACAGGGGTTTCATCAAATCCACATGGCCCCTATGGATGTTTCCAAGACCGCTTTTCGCACTCATCATGGCCACTTCGAGTACAATATTGTGTCATTTGCCATCTACAATGCTCCATCAACATTCTAGGCAACGATGAACAATTTATTTTGCCCCTTCATTCACAAATTTGTCCTTGTGTTCTTCAACGACATATTGGTGTATAGTAAAAACTTTGATGAGCATTTGGAACATCTTGATAGGTTCCTTTGTACCCTACAACAGGGGGAATTTTATCTCAAGTGGCCTAAATATGCATTCGGGAAACAATATACTAATTATCAGGGTCATATCATGTCTGCGAATGGGGTCGAGCTTGAACCCACGAAGATTCAGCCTATGCAAGATTGGCCAATCCCTACTTCACTTAAATCTCTCAATGGTTTCCTTGGCCTCACCATATTTTATCAGTATTTCATTAAGGACTAAGCCAAACTCGCCGCCCCCTCACTCATCTCCTCTGCAAGGATCAATTTATATGGTCCTCTAAATCCCAGCTCGCTTTCAAAAGGGTCAAATTTGCCATGACACAGGCACCAGTCTTGGCCCTTCCGAACTTTAATGTTCCATTTGAGGTAGAAATTGATGCTTCGGGAACTGGTCTAGGCGCATTTTTTATGCTGCACAATCATCCAATTGCCTATTTCAGTAAGCAATTTTGCCCAAAATTGCTTCATTCTTCAACTTAGATTCGTGAGCTTTATGCCATTACTCTAGTTGTGAAACACTGGTGACAATACCTACTTAGCCATTCCTTTATTATTCTCACAGATCATAAGATTTTACGGGAGTTGATGACCCAGTCCATACAAACACCTAAACAACATGTTTACCTTGCTAAACTTCTTGACTATTATTATACTATTTAGTATAAGTATGGAAAAAGCAATGTTGTTGTAGATGCTTTGGCTAGTGTACATGAATAGACTACTGAGGCCTTTTGGATCCTTATTATGCCACACTTTAAATTCCTAGATGATCTCATAAGGGAATTATCTACAACAGAGGAGTTTGTAACCCTGCTCAAAGTTGTTCACAACCAACCATAGGATCATCCTGGATTCAAGGTGCATAAGGGGTTGTTGCTTTATAAGGGGAATATATGGTTCAATAAAGGGAATTCCATCATTCCACTCTTGTTGGAGGAGTACCATAAATAACCATTAGGAGGTCATACTGGTTTGGCCAAAACTCTAAGCATAATTCAACAAAATTTCTTTTGGGTTAACATGGAAAAGAATATTCAAGAGTATATTATGTGTTGCTCTAACTGCTAACATACTAAATACATCCCTCAAAACCCATCTGGGTTGCTGCAGCCCATTCCCCCTCCATCTCGACTATGGGAAGATCTGGCACTAGACTTCATCTCTAGCTTGCATATTTATCATGGGGCAATTATGATCTTGGCAGTTGTAGATCGTTTCTACAAAGGGGCCTATTTCGGCTTACTTCCTACCAATTTCACAGCTCATCGAGTTGCATAATTATTTATTGGCATGGTCTACAAGCTTCATGGTTTTCCCAGAGGTTTGATATTTGATCGAGACCCAATTTTCATAAGTCAATTTTGGCATGAACTTTTCAAAATAAATGGCACTAGGTTGCGCATGAGGAGAGTTTATCACCGTCATAGTGATGGCCAAACTAAGATGTTGAACTATTAGAGCAGCATTTGAGAGAATTTGTGCATAACAAACCATCTCAAAGGGGGAAAATTCTAATGTTTAGCCAAATGGTGCTAAAATACTACATGCCATTCCTCCACCAATTTGACACCGTATGAAGTTACTCATGGCAAACTGCCTCCTAGTATCCCTCAATACATAGCGGGAACATCCTCGGTAGAGGGAGTTGATTCCCTCTTAGCTTCACACCAAGATATGTTTCAAATTCTCAAAAAGCTCGAATGTGTCCAGGAACATATGAAAAAAGATACTAATGTGCATCGCATGGATGTGGTTTTTGCTATTAGTGATTGGGTTTATGTGAAGTTGTGTCCACACCGCCAAACTTCCTTATCGGGTACTAGTTATCAAAAGATGGGAAAATGGTATTATGGTCCCTACCAAATCACAGAGTTTATTGACTCAATTGCTTATAAACTGGCTCTACCTAAGTCAGGTAAGATTCATCCAGTATTCCATTCTTCTTTACTGAAGCCGCATCATGGTCCATTGCAATCTGAACAACCTCTTCCTCCAACAGCTTTAGAGGGAAAACTAATTATCCATCCCCTTTCTATACTAGATCACAAATGGGATTCTTCGAATCCACCCAAACTCTTGGTTCTGGTGCAATGGTTGGGTTTGCAACTTGAAGATTCCACTTGGGAAGATTGGGATAAATAGCAGGCTACTTACCACCTTGAGGACAAGGTGTTTCTTGAAGGGGTAAGGAATGACAGTACCCAGAACCCAGTGGATATTCACAAGTCCAAAAGAATCCCCAAGAAACCTCGAGGTTGGGATAAATACATCCACTAGACCATTACAATCAAATGGGGTGAATCATTTACTTGTTTTGTAGTGATCCAACATTTGTTTGGTAGTGAGCCAGTTGTCAGCTAATGACTGAAGGTATTTTCCCTGGCCTCAAACACAAGGAATTATCAATCATCGTCCTTAGATTTTTACCTATATCACGTTCTCTAGGGAGACGTAGGTGGCGATGACGGTGGAGGAAAAAAGAGACTCGTTGGAGGTTTTCCATGCTCATAGTCACAACAACACTTTGTAGTAGCCTTCTTCCATATAAGGATTAAAAGAAAGTTGGAATTTTTGCCCGATAGGTTTCAATTTTGTTGGATACAAAGCGATAATATTTGGTTCCCACTATAACAAAGTCTTTCTACCTTTACGACTCTACCACATTAAGTTTGGTTAGATACAAAGTATCGCTACCACTTTTGTTGTTCTTTTACACACAACAAAACCCACAACACACATTTGGGATAACAACAATAACCCAATTTTTGTGGGATAATCTTGTATATAAATAAATTCATTGTGGCTTTTATTGTTTTTAATCTTACAATTCATTCAATCTCTATTCATTCTTGAGTTTGATATTTGATTTTTTTGTGATGATTCTCTATTTTGTATATTTGATCTAACTCTAAGTATTTTATTTGTTTTGTTGGTGGATTTGATATCCGAAGCTTAAGAGTCTTCTTTAGAGATAAACTTATTATGGTTTAAAATCGTCGGAAAATAAATCATAGTAAAATAATGATAAATTTAGTGCACGTCATGGTTTAACACCCAAAATTAAAGGAAAAGACTAAAACTTAGACAAAAAAAGTTGAAGGAGTAAGACATTTAATGAAAAATTTAGGAATCAAAATAAAAAATCTCAAAAAATATAGGGACTAAAAACATAATTTATTTGATAAATTATTATGGATATATATACATATATCAATATATATAATTTATTTATTAAAATATATCTCACAAATAAGAATAATTAAAATACTAATTTAATAAATATGTAGTTAAATTTAAAATGATTTATAATATTTTATTTAATGTGTATCTTTATTTTTATTTATAATTTTACATTTAAAGGAAAGGTTGCTAGAGTCGTTTTTTTCTACCTCGACCTAAAATAGAGATGAATAAGACATTTTAATTAAGATGAGAACTGATACAATACAACAATTTATATAACATTATATTTTGTGTCTATCTCTCTCATCCACTCTATTATTTATTACATTTCAAATTCAAATTTATCTTCATTTTTTCTTTCTCTCTCTTAGTTTATATTTTTGTTACAATTTGTTGTACAAATATAATTTCTCCTTTAGATATTGTTTCTAAAAAAAAGACATTTTAAAATATTACATTAAATAGTATTTCATTTGTCTTTTCAAATATTGTTATATACTATTATTAGAACATAATATAATTGTAAAATTAGAGTTAGGCATGGTTTAAAAAGTGAATCATAAATATAAAAAAATTGCAAAATATGCAATAATAGTGTAGTAATTATTATTAATGGAATCGTCTTTCTAAATTCACTTAGAATGCGAAAAACAATTAGTACCATGAAAAGACTATGAAATAGTAAATATAAAAAGTAGCATATAATAATATTAAAAAATTGTTATTGTTAGCACCATCGTTTTTCGATATCAAAAAACTGGTCGTTGGATGATTATCGGAAAATGAAGATCAGACATCAATGATAAAGATTGAAGACAAAGTTATCAATGATGAAGATTGAAAACCAAAATAATTGATGGTGGAGATCGAAGACCAAAGCAATTGACGGTGAAGATTCGTTAGACGTTTGTAGCAATTATGGTTAGTTAGAATTTATACTCTATAAATATTGGACTTGTATCTTTTAATAAGGGTTGGAACTTGTAAACACCCTTACATCCTAAACCCCTATATCACTCACAGATCGACAAATTATTGCAATGTTCTCAACCATTTTTTTTCTTCAATTAAGTATCTTTTGATTACTCCATCTTCTTTCAATAACACCTTTTTCTTGTAACACTTTCCTCTATCGATGTCTCTTTGTTCTTCCTATAACATATTTCTCTTTTGATGACCCTTTCTTCTTTCGATGACACTTTTTTCTTCCAAAACATCTTCCTCTTTCAATGTTCCTTTCTTTTTTTGATAACATCTTATTTTTCTTAATATGTATTATTATTTTGTTCGAGTACACTTTAATCATATAATTTTAGATTATCGAACTGAACATTAAAAATTTAACACATTTGTCCATGGTAAAGAACCTACCGGGTCGATAAAGGGCCTAAAAAGAAATGCCCCCTTCCTCGAATATCTATGGAATATGTTTGTTGACAAAAATAAGTACAAAATTTTACTGGCAACTAAATTGTGCGCTAGGTAGGGAGCCCCTAAAAGTGGGTAACGTATGTTAAATTTTTAATTTTGGCCTTCCATTATTGGTCAATATTGTTACTATTCGTTATCTTTGCAATGGATATGTGTGTGTATTAATTTGAGGCTAAATTATTATTTTGGTCTTTTACTTTATTTTTGAAGTTTAATTTGATTATCTAATTTTTAAATGATTCAATTTGGTCTTATAATTTTTAGAATAAGTTCAATTATGTCATTTTGTCCCAACTCAAGCTAACACGTCAACTCATTATAAATGTGTCACTTTTACACTTACTCGTGACTTCTATTACACTTTCTAACGATTTAAAAACCATAAATAAGTGAAATTTTTTTAATACACAAATGATTATAGCACCATCTGAAACACACATAAGCCCAAAATCGTATAAATTATAAACCATTAAATTAATTATCATCAACTCACAATTTTTTAGAGAATTTTTTTATCTATTTTTAATTCATAAAACTATGTAAATATAACAATTTTTTTTATTTGAAAATTTACATAATAATTTTAATTATTATCAACACATATAAATTTTTAGAGAATTTTTTTATCCATTTTTAATTTAGAAAACTATATATATTAATTAAGGTAATCATGATAAGTATATATATTCATATTTTAAATAATTAAATTAGTTATGACCAAAACATATGTATGTTCTAATCAATGAATCATTATAACAATGAATTGTGGCAAGAAAAGGATTATTATAATAAAAAAATTGAAAAAAAAAACAATTTGAAAATTTTAAACTAGATGTGAAAAAATAACTAAAAAATTAATTAAATTAAAAGTAAATAACTTTAAAAGAAACTATAATCAAAGCAAATAAATTATCATTATCATTCATTTAAATTTATGAAAATTTAAGTTAAAAGATAACTAATGATTAAAGGAACAAAGGACTTAAAGGATAAAAAATCACGAATGAGAGAAAACTATAATACATAAAAGAAATAAATCAATATCAAAAAGTTTTGTAAGAAAATGAACAAAAATAAATAAATAAAAATCAATATAAAAAAATTTTCATTATCTTTATTATCGATTTAAATCAATTTAAATTTAAATTGAGAGTTTATGCTTTCTTAATTTATTTTGGACTTATAAATTTCGTGAAGTCCAGATATTATTAACATTTGTTGGTTACGTAATATAAGTCATGTTTTGATTTAATGAAGTATTTTTTTTGTCAAATATGGTGTATTTTTTTAAAAACTTAATTTAGATTAATTATTTGTAATCATTAATCTAAATCTTGTGTTATAGTATATGTAATAAAGGTAAATTAAAATAATAATTTTGTAAATTTTAAATACAGTAACAAAATTGTGCATTGCACGGATCATCATACTAGTATATCTAGTACGATGACTTTTTTTACAACAATTTTGTTGAGAATATGAGAATAATTAATAACAATTATCATATTAAGTTTAAAAATAATAGATGGTTAAGATTAAAATTTTAAATTAAATTAGAATATATCATCAAATAGCTAAAAGATTTATCAAACAACAAGAATGTTTAAAATCATTAATCTATAAAAAAAAATTCCGATTATCACTCTCTAAAAAAACTCAATTAACCCATTACTATTAACATTGATGTCACTATCATGACCATCGTTGTAGACACATGATCTTCACCGCCGCCACACCGCCGACATAACCATTATTGTGAACCACCACCACCATGATCGTCGACACCTTCACCACGACCACCACCGCCGTCGGCAGGGCTGTGGTTGTAAGACCCCTAATTAATATTATGATATTTCTTAATTTATTTTAGAAATTATAGAATAAAAGAAGTAACTTTAAGACAAATTGTCCACCTATCCATAAATCAAAATCGTGAATAACTTTATTGTCTTCGATTTAACACTTCATCACTTGAGATCTTTAAAATGATAAGTCATATTTATATAATACTCGTTATACATAAAATAAAGTGTCCATCAATATCATATCTTTCAATAAGAAACAATTTAATGGATAAAATACTTTATTTGCATAAGCCAATACAAAACAACAAAGGCTTATTTGTACATTCTCAACTATGCCTCGGTAAACAACTGGCATTATACAATTATAAGTTTATAACACATGTTTGCATTATTGAAATTAGATATTTAATACATTTGAATCAGATACAAAAGAATAATAGCAACATAGAATTAAAAACCTAATCTACCCTTTTTTCACACAAGATTGAGACTCAAAGTAGTGCCTCAAAGAAAACTCGATCCTTAAATACCCACTTCAAAACTCTCGAGGCATCCTCAGCAAATCCTTCTTCTTCTCAAGCAGGTACAACCACCTACTTAGTGCTTATCATAGCTTTTCCATCCATTCTTCGTTGTTGGCATCAAACCTTTCATCTTTCTCTAAAAAACCAAAAGGTGTATGGAGTCACTCATCTCCTTTAAAACAACAAACAAACGACTTTACGGTCACACATATACATACTAACCACCACAAGGTGGTCCTCTCACAATCTCGCTCGCAATCCTATTCACATTTATATCAGATTCTTAATGTATCACATCACGAGCCCACTTCCACTTGAACTTCCAAAACTCAGTAGTCTTACAAAATTTCAGTTGGATGATTATGGGAAGTACACCATCTCCATAGTACAATGGTAGGCTCTCACTAACCGGTCATGTCTTGCTTTTGTCAGAGTTGTCACACACAAACTCAATGCTATACCCCCAAGAATAAGAAGGTCAGTGATCCATCCCCTAAGTACCACTATCTGTGGTCATTCAATCTATGAGGATTGACTCCTTAATGACTTTTCCCACAGGCATTGTCCTTTATAGGCCTATGTGGAATCCTTTATCAATGGTACCAAACAACAATCAACTAAAGGACATGAGTTCATCAACACATCACACAAAAGTCAACATATACCCCACTATCGTTACCCCGTCCTTCTTAAACATAACACACAACATAGATAGAGCTCCCTACACAACCTCTCCAAAGTTTGCCTCCACAACTAGCGATCACAAGGAGATCATGTTTCTCAAATGGTGTGTTATCTCCATCATGATCTCATCACATTCTTCATGAACTAACAAATATCACACTAGAAGAGGGGTTGGATAGTGTGTTGGACAAAATGTGAAACTTCTTCATAAATAATACCTATGGTCCTATATATAAGAAACAATTACATAATTCATCAAAACCAATAAAAGTGGTTAGATTGATTATTTTGTCATAAATTTTAATTTTAGTCCATGACTACCCATGCATTAAATGGTTTAAGAGGTGGTTATTTTAACATTTAACCAATGAATATACCTTGTTTTTTATAGCTTAATAAATACACCTACTTTCACAGGAAAATGAGATAATCATTAATAGACATCATAATTGATTAGGGATAGAAAAGAAATTTAGCAATAAAGTAGTCATATGTTTCTTATAGTTGGGATTAAGAAAATGTTAACTTTTGTTTCTTATATATAAGACCAGGGGTAGTAAGATGTTTAAATCATATCTTTTATATGTGTCCAATAAATATGAAAACAAAACTAGATGTGTGTGTGTGTAGTTTGTAACTATCGTCTAATATAGTATTGACGAAGATTTTTCAATAATAAACTTATGCGTCCATGTGTTCAAAAGATCAGGAATATGCTCAAGAGAATATAAGTTAAATAACTAGGAGCAAGGTAAAAATATTTGGTTTATACTAGTCACTCAATCTTAAACTTCGTCCAGTCCTCCTTTACAACCTGATTCCACCAATCAAAATGATTACAAACAAGTATTTTGACCTACCAATCTTGGCTACAATAAATATTTTTCTAGGCCATTTTTGGCACACCCTTAAACTTTCATTAAGACTAAGAAAACACAAGTATTCTTTGATCACTAAGTCATTCCTAGCCTTCCAAACAACAATTTGAATGAATATAATATTCAAATCTCTCAAAGAAATGATATACAATTAATTTTTTTTTTCTGTTTTTCTTTTTTCATTTTCATTTCAAAATACCTTTTTAAAAAATAAGAAAATAAAAATGCATGTAGATAAAATTAGATATTCACATTTGTCTCTCTTTTCTAATTTCTTATAAAAAAATAGTCTAAATAATAAAAATTTTAAGATTAATATGGTAAGAAATGAGTAAAGATGTGAATCAATTTTACTCGGGAGCCTTACATGCATAGTGCTATACAAGTACAATGGCCTCTTCTACATTTACTAAACAATTTCCTATCTCAATTATTGACGTCGATTCAATTCCATGCATGGGGTGGGTGTCAGACATGAATGCAGGTGTCAGGCAAGTTCTGGTCTTTGAATGCGAATGTCGGGAAGGTTTCGAACATTGATATGGGTACTGAGCAGGTTTCGGGCTTTGAATGTGATTGTCGAGCAAGTTTTGGGCTTTAAATGTAGGTTTTGGCAGCGTTCCAAACTTTGATGCAATTGTCAGACAGGTTTGGGGCTTTGAATGCAAGTTTTGGGCTTTGATGCGAGTATCGAGTAGGTTTTGGGCTTTGAATGTAGGTGTCGGCCAGGTTTTGGGCCTAAACAGAAAAACAAAATATGTTAGGTAGGTACTTGGCTTAAGAGTAAGATGTGTCATGTAAGTATTGAACTTGCACTAAAATGTGCCAGACATGTATTGTGATTGATGACTCTACACTATAAGTTAGAAAACCTCAATAAGCCAAGACATTTTCATGGGACTAGATGCAATGATATGATGTGTGATAACATGATGCAAATATCATGAGACATTAGAATTTATTAGACCAAACTTGTTACTTTTGCTTCCATTTTCTAAATAATTCATGATTCTTGTTCCCTATGGTGTCACTCGTTCCCTATGCAATTCAAAGCCACTTTTTATTTTTTATGTTTTATATTAAAAGAAGAAAACAAAAAACTAACCTTTTCCATATATCATGTACATTAGTATTGCATACAAAAGAGAATAACACCATGAGTCCATGACATACACACACAAAAGCACAAGTTCCTACCATTTTTATTATCATTCTTCTTACCCAATTAAAAATTAGAACCAACTTTCTCATATTTTCATTTTCATCCTGGACAAATTTACCTTTCTATAGAGAGAGAGATATATCAAGGCACCATCAGCGTGCACACAATCTCCAATTGATTCACAAATCAATAAATAATAGAAAAAAACAAAAGCGGATAAAGATTGGTCTTATATAAATTTTGTTCTATAAATAACAGGTAATATTTACTGCTTCAGCTCATAAGTGTTTGGGAGTTGGGTGATTGTTAAGCATGATCCTAGCCATTTCTTGAAGAGATCTATTTTTCCTCTCAACACCTTTATTCTATTGTGGTGTTCTTGGAGTGAAAAAAATTATGGTGAATACCATTTTCTTCATAGAATATTTCTAAAAGATCATTTTCAAACCCTCCCTTGTGACCACTTCTAATTGAAGAGATACAAATGTCTTTTCATTTTGAATCTTTTACAAGAATTTATAAAAGGTAGCAAAAGACTCATCCTTGTGGGTTAGGAACCTGACCCATGTCCATCTAGTGTAATCGTCCACTATGACTAGACCATATTTGCATTCAGAGAGGAATGCAGTCATGGTTGGTCCAAATAGGTCAAATTGTATGAGCTGTAAAAACCAAGAAGAGGAAACAACATTTTTGGCTTTAAAACAACTTTTTACTTGTTTCCCTTTTATGGAAAGCTTCACAAAGAGAATCATCTAGATATGACAGCTTTAGAAGTCCTTTTATGAGGCTATGCTTTTGAAGCTTTGATATTAACCTCAAGCTAGCATAACCAAGCTTCTTATGCCATACCCAATGATGCTCTTTGAATGAAAGTAAGCATAAAACCTTTTGATTTGATAGATTACCAAGTTTAATATTATAAAGATTTCCTTGCCTCTTAGCAAAAAAAAATGAAGAGTTGTCCATGTTTTGGATGATACACATATCCTTGTTAAAGGTGACATTGTATCCATTGTCACATAATTGACTTATGTTCAATAGATTATGCTTCAATCCTTTAACAAGTAAAAAATTATTAAAAGGAGGATATGGAGGAATAGAAACCTTACCTACACCAGTTATCAGACCTTTCTGATTCCCTCTAAAAGTGACCACCCCACCAGACATAGGGCTTAGGGATTAGAACATAGACTTTTTGCTTGTCATGTGCCGTGAGTAGCCACTGTATAGGTACCATGATTGATGTTTCTTTCCTGGTATCAAGGAGGTCTATAATAGGAATTATTTTATTCTTGGGTACCCAAATCTTTTTAGGTCCTTTTTCTTTGTTAACTTGTGGGTGCTGGTAAGAACTGGGCAGGCCCTTTGATGGGTTGTCTTTTATAGGGAAGTCCTTGCACTTATGAGTTTCATGACCCACTTTTCCACAAAAATAACAAACAATGACTTCTTTGCACCTAAATAATGTTGTTAAGGACTTCATGACCACCAATAAATTTGCCTTGGTTATCTCTCAAGGTTTTTATCTCCTTATAGAGTTTTTCAATCTCAGGAGGTAGTACCTTCAAGACCTCACGTCCTCTAAGTTTATAGTTTAAATCAAAATAAATATTTATATAATGTTGACATTCGGTCCAGAAATCTGAGTTCTTATTTTTTAACTTATCAAGTTCATTGTTAGCAAGGGTGTATTCTTTTTTAAGCAAGAGATTTTGTTTAAGCATTTCCTTGTGCTCTTCTTTTGAATCTTCAAGTGTTATGGTCAAGGATTTCACCCTTTCTTCCAAGTCTTGAAAACCATTAAGAAGAATCTTTTGTCCACTAAATACTTTTTTGTCTAGTAATGCCTTGACCTCCTCACAAACAAAGGTGTCTTGTACATCACCATGTGAAGTGGTTTCCACGACAAAATCAAACTACATGAACTTGATGAATTTTCTTGAGATCCTCATGCTCTCTTTCAAGATGTTGAAAAATTTTGTTTACTTTTCTATAAGCTTTAGATACGCAAGCAGAGGCAGATAGAAGTTGATTGTATGCTTTAATTAAATTTTCTCTAGATTTGAAAATTACTTCTTCACCATCAAAGTTGACAGGTCATTAGGCTGAGAATCCTCATCATCTGAACTTGCGTATAGTGCTGGTTTTGCTTTACGGGTGGACGTATCAACCATCAGATATAGGTTGGCTTCTTCCTCACTGCCCTCGTCAAACAATGAGTCATTCAGGTCCTCCCAAGTGCTCATGAGGCTCTTCTTTTTGGACTTGAAGAATTTCTTCCTCTTATCCTTTGATTTTTCAAGGTTAGGACATTATGACTTGAATTTTCCTGGCTTCTTGAACTCATAACAAATGATTGAACTTTTCTCTTTCTTGTGAAAGGATCTTTTAGACAAATTGGTAAACCTAGAGGAGTTCTTGTTTTTCTACATCTTTCTAATCTTTCTGGTGATCAGACTTAGCTCGTCATCTTTTTCATCAGAGTCATCATCATCAGATTCTTATTCTAAAGCTTCATTATCAGCAAGGGCCTTAGATGATGATGCTTTGGACACAGAGTTGTGTTTTGGTCTTTGAACCGTAAGGGCTAACAACTTCCCTTTCTTTGTTCCTTCATCTTGAGCAAGCTCTTGCTCGTGGACTTTAAGAATCCCAACAAGCTTAAGAGTCATCAAATCAAGATTCTTGATTGCTCTTAAAGTTGTAACATGTGGTCTGACTAGTCTCCACTTTCTAGGTAAACTTCGTAAGATTTTATCAACATGATCATAATTATCATAATGTATACCTAGAGAGCGGAGCTCGTTCAGAATGATTTGGAAGTTTCCAAACATGGTTTGAATATCTTCTCCCTCTTCCATATTAAAGAGTTCATACTTATGTGTCAGAAGGCTCAACTTGTTACGTTTTACGTTAGAGGACCCTTCGTAGGTAATGGATAAGGTATCCCACATTTGTTTGGCGCTTTTGAAGTTGTGAACTTTGGAATATTCTTGCGCGTTAGTTGATAAGAAATATAGACTTATGATCATCCATCCATTTGTCCTTGGGGATCTTGTTCTTCTGAGCGTCTAAGGGAATGTGATTGCCCTTTTCTACAACATCCCACATATTAGTGTGAATAGATTCAAAGAAGACAATCATCATTTCCTTCTAGTAGTCCTAGTTGGCTCCTTTGAACATGGGAGGCTTGTTCACAACAAATCCTTCTTCCATTGTTTCAAGAATTTCCTTTCCTCTGCTCTGTCAATAGCTCAACCTAGAGGAAGACAAGCTCTGATACCAACTGAAGTACCTAAAACACTTTAGAAGAACGGGGTTGAATAAAGTGATGGATAAAATTTTGTCTTTTGAAAGCTATTCTCAAGCAAATATCAATGGACATAAAACTTGACACAATACTGTAGAAGTAAACTATAGAAAGGAACTAGTTATATAGAAGCAGTAAAGAAAACACTGAGGTTTTATACTAGTTCACCCCAACTCTTGGGCTACGTCCAGTTTTACTTCAAAACTTGAAAGGTTCCACTAATCAACTATTTGATTACAACCAAGTATTGTCTATGCCACTTATGGCTACAATGAGTACTCTTTAGGCCACTCCTAGCACTACCTTAATCTCTCCCTTAGATTAAGACTCAAGTATTCTTTGTCGCTAAGTCACTCCTACATTTCACAAACAATAAATGTTTGATAGAAAATGTATTCTAATCACTCAAAGAGTGTTTACACAATAAGCTTAAATACAATGAAACTTGCCAACTTAGCAGAGCTAAGATTCACTCAATTTGCTTAACTTTCTTTCGTCCAACTAAATTGACAACGTTACAACACTTTGTTTGTCTTATCTTAGATTACTCTCTTGTGATTCGACAACCTTATCATGAACATCTCCAAGCTTTAAATAGAGTTCAAAGCATTGATCCGTTGAAAGATCCCAACTAGTCGTTATCTAATAGCTTAGGTGCTTTACACGAGGTTGTTATTGTGTAGAGAGAGTGTGTCAGGACCATAAACACTTTCTGTGACATATCTTCAGAAAAGTACAACTTGTCAATGTCACCTTGTGCTCAGAGCTGACTTTCAACGTATAAATCAAATATAATGTTAACAACATACGCCAAAAGGAATTAAGGATGTCAAGACAAACCAATTTAAATCTTCTTTTTTGTGTGCTATGGCACAAATTGCTTACTGAACTTATGGACGTTACTTTCTTATGATTATTTTTAGTACTTGAGGGTCGTGTAACTATTTCGTTGCCTTTGTACTATGAGCCAATTGCTAAAGCACTTGTCTTCTTAGGATTGGATGCTGAGGCAGTATCATCAAATGACTGATACTTTAGCTATCATCTAGAGCCTTTCTATTCATACCTTTTGCTTGTATCGCATAGGGAGATAAACCTGTAGCTTAAGCATGAAAGGTTATCACATAAAATTTATACTTTTTTAACATCAAAACCTTAGGGATTTGATTATTTGGTACAACCCATTATGATTTGGATGCAAACAGACTTAACATTTCTTATTATTGAATAAGTTGATATAATTTCATTATTATTGTTTTGGAATAGATTTTGATGTAGGGATACAAAGTTCCTGGAAGAAGTAGAGGTTCGTATATGCTCCTAAAGTAAAAGGGGTAAGAGTTTTTCTTTATTGATGTAAGTTACTAAAAGCATGAACTGAAGACTAAAGATATTAAAATGGATAGAAATTAATATTAAACTACAAGCAAAAAAAAAGTTAAGTTGGCAACATGGAATGTTGAACTTTAAGCTGTCAGAGCATTTAAGGTGTTAATACCACAACTTGTGTGTCTTTTTATATTTATAAATAGATTCTTAAGCTTTTGTACAAATCACAAATATGATGTTACTCTACATTCTATGATAAAATTAGTCTTTATTGCAGGATAGCTCACGAAGTCGCGATAATAAGAAGGTAGGGATTGTTCAGGTTTAACCCAACATTCAGATTGTTAGTTATCCTTGCTTATGAGCTTGCTAAGAATTCATAGGCAAGATTAGATCCTAGGCTGAGAAATCTAGTTCCTACATGACCAAAGATGTTTGCAATATGGCTATATCCTTTTTTTGCTTCTCCTGATGATCCAATGCTTGCACTAAATCCACTGAATTTACTTAAGTGTTGAATTTCCAACTGTAATTGAAATCATTTTGATCCCAAAAAATAGTTAGATGTAATGAAAATGAAGACTTAATTATTAAATATGAAATTCTAGAGCTATTTTAGGGTTCCAGCATATTCACATTTTTCTTATGATGTAATGTGCATCTTTGAGGACTAATTGATTCCCTTTATTTATATGCTCGAATAGCATAGCAAACTAGGTCTACATGACTTCTGTACACTATACCAATTAACATATAGATAAAAATTTCTTACTTACAAATTTATTATATTTAAGTGACCACGTGTGTAGTTGTCTTGTAATATGCAACTTTTTGTGCACTAGTTGGACACAAAAATCTCTTCATGACAAATGTCCATAGTTCCCTAATCCCACCCACCTAATGGAAAAAGAAATGACTAAGTTTAGAATATATAATGGACCATTCAATAGACTATAATTACAACTAGATTAAGAAGGACACATTTTAAAGAAAAGCAAAAAGAATAGCAAAAGGGTTGAAAAGCTATTATATATTACCTTGACAGGAGAGATCTATATTCTAATTCAAGAATCAGTAGTTATAGTGGATTGGCGGTTGTTGAACATAGTCCTTGTGAAGAACATCTAACTTAAACAAAAAAGGTAAACAAGGAATTTATATGGACCATCAGCAGTTCAGAATTCATGCTAATGAAAGATTAAAATGAAAGAGGCAAATAATTAGCAAGGTAAAACCTCTAGTGTTCTTTCCAATATCAAAATATAAGCCTAGAACCTAGCTCGAAGTAATTTACTTTGTGCTCTATACTCATTCTCAATCCGAAAATAGCATAATGTGCATGCCTCACTATTATTATAGCCACTTAGCCATATATAAACTGAAAAGTCTATTGCCACTAGTGGTCTATCCAGTGCCTTTCCTAAAAAATTTACCAAAAACTAGTAGTTTATAAATACACAAAAAGCAAGTTAGCAATGGAAGAATAGACAAAGAATAAAGAAAAAAAGGGTGTCATTGCTTTGAGAGTTATGGCTTTTGGTAATGGTATCCAAAGAGAAAGAGAAAAGAGGGATGAATGTGGGATTTGACCCAGATTTCTCTGGTCCATGGACCTCTAATAGGATCGCAGATTCGACACAAGCATTTTGCGGCATAGAATCAAACGATCCTTCGATTACACTAGCCAACCATCACAACCCCGATTCAACATGGAGAGAGTTCCCTAGTGCGTAGAATCAAACGACCTTAGGTACAAGATGGATCGTGATTATGGAAATATTGATCATCACAAATTGCCAACCATCATCCCAAATAAGAAGAAGAAGATTTTAGTGCACCTACATGATATACAAAATCCTACAAAATACAAAGGATCTGCAGGTGCTTTGCATCTTTATCTGTTTACTTCATTAGTAATAACATTAAGCTTTAATTTTTTTAAAATTAATTTAAAAAATAAATTAATTACAAGAGGGACCAAACTACAAAAGCTTCAAATTTATTAACTTATCATGATGTGGAATCAATTTTTAAGGTGGTTGTAATCTATTGGTCTACATAAATCAGGGTTCCAAAACCCTTTAAAATGTAAAGGTTTCATTAGAAACCACCTAAAAATATTGGGTAACTCTTTGATGCTAAGGAAACTTATCTCAAGATTCCAATGACTGACCAAATAAATTTTATTCATTCCAAGAAAACATGATTCCCAGGATTCATGATTTCTAGCAATCATGATTTCTAAACATGAAAAAACTTATTCCCCACCAAATGTCCCATAATATGTATGATCAACAATTTCATTACCATAAATTAATTAATTGTATTTAGTATTTTTTTACCAGTGCATTAACCTCTTATTATTGTTATTATCATTAGTTAAATAAGGTGCTCATCATAAGCATGACATATATGATGATGATAAAAATGTTGCATAAGTTAACAACATTCATAAATAACAATCTAAAATTATATTTTGTAATTTTGAGAACTGATTTCCAAAACATGTTACAAATTGATTTTTTCATGGCTCTTCATTATCTTCTAGAATTTTAGTTTCCAAAATTGTTAAAATCTTGTAACATTTCACATCCTTTATTCCAAAATGTAATAAAATCAAAACAATTTCAGAAATTAAATTGCAAAATTGTCAAAATGTTGCTACATTTTGATATTTAATTTTAAATATGTTATAAAATACTTGTCAGATACTAAAAAAATACCAAAATTATAGAGAAAAAAGGTAGTACAAATATAATTAGTCGCTTACCTTTTTGAGATAGATTGACTAATGAGGTATATGGAATTTCAAGCATAACCCAACAATAACATGTTCGCTAAGTCTTGCACTTCTCAAGTGACACACCAAATCATTTCATTTTTTTTACCCTAAGTGAGACAAAATTCTCCCGCTATGAGTGTTTGTGAGATAGATTTACTTGTGTTTTTACCTGAAATTTTAATAGGGTCAATTTTGTAAACCCACGATTCAATTAAGATAGGATAACAAAGATAAGACTAATTCAAACTAATTTGTAGGCATAATATATATCTTAACATATATAGTTAAATTTTAGAATTAAAAAGCACTCCTTCCATTCCTAAACTATATATCTTTTAGCATTTCAGTGTTGTTTCAAAACTATTGTTGTTTTAGAAATCCAAGATTAAATTTATAATATTTTTTCAAATATACCCTTATTTACAATTATTAATGCATTAAATTTTTATTGTTAAGGCACCAATATGAAAGCCAATTTCCAACCACCCACCAATGAGAATGTCTACTACTTTAGTTTTTCTCAATCTTAGTAGCATTTTTTTATAGAAAAGAAAGTGTACTAACATAGTCTCTAAACTATCCACTATCCAAAAATGGATGTCCAACTTCCAACAACATGATTAAATATGAGTATTTTACTTTAGAAATATACCAATTAATAATTTCTTAACAAGTGTACATTAGCCTTAAAACATTCATAGTTTTGGAAAAAGGAAGTACACAACTACAATCTCTCTCTATATAAGTAAACTTCACTTGAAGTTGTAGGGATGTTGGATCAAAATTTTAATTTTGTAACAACCATTAATTTGATTCAATTATGCAATCTCTACTTTGACATTTTAACACTGTTAGATCAAAACTTTAACTTTGTTGTAGCCATTAGATTGAAACATTTTAAAAAGTTATGATTTTTTAAAACAATTATTTATTATTTCTAATTTTCACTATTACTATTATTATTATTATTATTATTATTATTATTATTATTATTATTATCATATTTTACATATTTATTAAATAGAAAAAGAAAAAACCAAATAAATAAGAGATAATGTAGTATGGAAACATTTTGAAAAATTATGAATTTTAAAAACAATTATTTATTATTTCTAAGTCTTACTATTATTATTATTTTTTATATATTTATTAAATAGAAATAGAAAAACCAAAATAAATAAGAGATACTATAGTATTAATTTAAAAACTAAAAATTATTTTAAAAATAATTATTTAATTTTAAAATAATAAATTAATAATTATCTAATATATTTAATTAATATATGTATATTCATAATTTATGCACATATTTAAAATATTTTATATCTATATATCTATGTAAATTACAATAATATGTATTTTATTTTTTTAAAAAAATTAATTTAATTTTGTGTTACAAATAGAATTATACTTACTATATTATAAAAATAAAATATGTGAGAAAATGATTTGATGAAAATAATTGTAAACATGTTATCCACTCAAAAAAAATAATTGTAAACATATGCTTAAATTTTGAATAAATTGTATTAATATACATTTAATTTGGTTACTTTCAAATGTCATAATTTATATAACGCTAGCAATTATGATATATTTTTCAATCTCAAAATCAAAAGTTATATTTTTTATTCCTAAAATGTAAAAGATATATATACTTTTAAAGCCTTTTCATTTCTTTTTTCCTTCCAATGAATCAAGGACCATTACATATTCATTCGTTATTAGAATTGGATTAAATGCTAGGAATATTATTTATTCATCTCATCAATTAATATGTTCCGTTGATTTTGAGGGTAAAGAATAATTCATTCAACTTTTAAATTAATCAATAACATATAAAATTAATTTAACTTTTGTAACTTCTTATAAAATATTTTATCTTTTATTGAAAACATGAATTGACTTCTTTTATATATATATATTCTTCCATGAAGTCTAGGGGTTAATTAAGAGGTGCATTTTTTTCATTCTTTATCCTTTTAATTTTGTATAAATAAGAAAATCTAGAAACATATGCATCAAACAATTGTAATAGATATGCAACATGCAAAAATTGACTCGAATGAATTTTTTTCATGCCACTATTTCAAAGGTATGAAACTTTAACTACTCACTTTTCATAACTTCTTTTTTTCTCTTCATTATGTTAATCAATTATGCAAACAATCAGACATCAAGATAATTAAATAAAAATAATAATAAAATCTTTTTCCCTTACTTCATATTGATTATATTAGTGGAAAATTATATTAGTATAGAATTTACTCACACCATTATAGTGATTTTTTCAAAATCATTATTGTGATTATATGTTATAAAACTAGACTCATATCTTTAAAATTTATAGAGATAAGTTAATTATGTTATATTTTTATTTTTTTCTTATTTAAATATCAATAAATATAAAATATATAGTTTATAAGGAAATATTTAATAAATTACTTTAATAAACTATAATATTTGATATATTATATTTTATGATGATAACCTTATGAAAAAATTGATAATCAATATGCTTACCATATAATTTAATCAAACTGAAATTAAGATTCTAATTGACAAATAATTTTAGAACAAATCTCAAATATTATGTTACTAAATTAAGATTCTAATTTAAGCAATCAAAACTTAGTATGAAGTTATCTTAATATTATTTTAGTTTTTTTTAACTGTCCATGTTATTTTTCATACAAAGACTTATTTTATTATGCTATTAACTTTTATTTGGTAAGAAATACACTTTTCTTTTTGCATACTTCTTTCATACATTGAAAGCTTTACTTGATTAATATTTTTTTAAAGGGATCAATTATTTTCTATCCTTTGTCTTTTGTTTGCTTAATACTTTTTCTTTCATATTGCTATTGCAGTTTGAGAGGATGAGGATGTCAATCAATTTAATTAGCTTTGTGATAGTGACGCTTTTATGTGTATTAGATATAAAAGTTCATCATCCAATGAATTAAATTTAATGAAACATGTGAAATGAAAATTGAGAATCAAACATTAAATAATAATTAATCTCAAATATATAAAAAGTACATATAATTAACAACCTTTGAACTGAGACCAAAAAACAACATGCCATGGGTCATGGAAGAACATCCCAACTTTCATCATCTAGTAACCCCGCATTTTCCTCATAAGGTGATCAAAATGCAGGCGGGAACTTAAAAGTGAAAAAAAAAAAAACAAAAATAACTGAAGAAAAAATAATAAATCAATTTTATTTGTATGAAATGAAATGACATATTATTATAGTAATATTATTCCCATTCCCACATATTCGGCAATGGCGCCTCTTCAGTTCACTCCCCGAGAGTGAAGCTATTATTACCCATACCACCAAAACAAAAACCCTTCTCTTCTTCCCTTCCGCAGTCTCTCTCCTCGTTATCTTTACCATCTCCAAACCCTAGAAAACTTCTAATCCAATCGAAGCAACATCAACAGCTGCAGTTCCTTCTGACGTTCGATTTCTCGGAAATCTTTCATGTTCGATTGATTGTTGTTTTCCATTTCTTCGTTCTGTTATCGATTTTTTTTTCCTTCTCACGTTATCGTTTTTTTTTTCTTTGGCTCGCAGATTTAGATGGTTCTGCAGTCTCTGGACGACGTTGTTCACCAGCACTTGATGGTTTCTACCAGGGCAGATAAGAGTCCGGGATCCAAAATCGTCGTAGCGAATGGCGGGAACGGAGCTAAGGCTGAGAAGAAGCGAAGAGAATCGGAGGATTCCATAATGCCGCTGCCGCGGAGGTCGAGTGCGAGGATTCAAGCGTTGCAGAAGGCGGAGGAGCTTTTTGCTCGTAAAAGAGTAGAGGGAGTTGAGGAGAAAGATAACTGTGACGACAACTTGACACCGGAGAAGGTGAAGGTAAAGAAGAGGAATAGAAAAAGTAGTGGCAGTGAGGAGAGTGTAGTGGTGGAAGTAGAGTTTGTTTCGCCGGCAAAGAAAAAGCGGGTTGCCTACCGCAAGTGTAAGGTGGTGGGAGAAATGAATGGAAATGGTAAAGGTGAAGAATTGAGTGGAAATGGTAAGGTGAGAAAAGTGAATGCGAAGGAGGAATTGGAAAATGCGGGAGGGGGTTTGGGGGAGAAGAGTGACTTGCTTAAGGTCAAAGAGACGATAAGACTGTTTACTAAGCATTACCTTCAATTAGTTCAGGTGAGTATGTTTTGTGTGCAGCATAAGATATTGTACTATTAATATAGTGTTTGTCTACTGTATTTATTTGTTGTTCAGTTTTGTATGAAGTTATGATTCTATATATGTAGGAAGAAGAAAAGAGGTGTGGGAAGGCAGAGGCTGAGCGAAAAGTTGCTAAAAAGGCCTCTAAAAAGGCTTCAAAATTGAAGGTTGGTGTCTAATTAACCATTAGTTGTTATTTGTTGTGGATTATAATGTTAATGTGATTGTGTCTCCCTACTCTGTTTTGGAAATAGATATTACAATGATAAAACCCTGTCTGATGTCCCTCTTTTTTTAAAAAAAGGTTATTCTTAATGATATTAATTTTATGGGTGAAAATTAAGAATTGTGATTATTGATGTTCTGCATTGTATTGCTTTTCCTTTGTTTTGGATTTGGTGGTTGCCTTGATCTGGTCTCAGCTTAACTGTCATTTTAGCTGCTACGTTTTCTAGTGATAACAGACTTTTTGCTTGGTATGACTGGACTATTGATTGCAGGTTAGAAGAATTTTCTTGCAATTTTCAAGCTGCATTTTAGTTCAGAGTATTGATAAATGTACTGTTGAGAATTCTCCACCGGGCATTCAAATATAACACATGATTAATCACATGTGTAAATATGGCTAACTTTGCCCCGCATGTGGGTAAGAGTAAATAAGTATCATTATAATTCATTTTGGGTCCAAAATTAAATCTAGATTGAAGCAAATTTGAGTAGCTTCTGTGTTGGATCCAAAATTTTGTCCTGAATTTTACTTTTAACTTGATTTTATAACAAAACGTCCAAACATAAACCACATGACTTCAAAATCAATTTTAACTAAAATCAATTTTACAAAATTAATTTCATTCAAAACCAATTTTGTCAATGCCCATCCAAACACACACTAATGCTTAAATATATCTTAAGAGTGGATTAATAGTGTCATGAGGTTATTGAAATGTCTAATGGCAGTTAACTTTCTTCATGAGGGATTAAGTGTAAATAAATGTATGTATACAATTATCAATTTGTACTTGTGGCTTTAATGATTAAATGTCTTACAAGTGGTTAATAGTTATTGAAATGTTCAATAGCAATTAACTTTGCCTCATAAGTGGGTAAGAGTAAATGAATGTTGTATAAAATAATTGATTTGTACTTACAACATTAATGGTTAAATATACTTCATAAGTGGTTAGTAGTATCATGAGACTATTGAAATGTCTAACAATGTTTACATCATAGTTGTCAAGACCGGCGTAGCGGAGCAGTGTGGCCGACCCCAAAATTGGGATAGCGGGATAGCGGATAGCGGGATGACCGCTATTGTAATGTCTTTTTATATATGTTAAATAATTAATAATATGTATGTATATAACTTCAAAAACAGAAAAATAACTTAATACATAGTTACTTAAACAAAAGTTAGTAGAAAGTCAAGCAAATAAAGGAAGCCTTAGTCCTTCTAACATAAAGCCTAAAGTAATTATAATAATAGACAAGTAGACATTAAAATTCAAATAGACAAATGCAAGTTTCTTAATACTAAATTACTAATCAGAATCTTCATTCTCTTCAAGATCCAAATCATTGTGTTGCTGAAATCCATCACTCTCACTAGCATTAGAATTGTGCTCTTCTTCCCCCTCAACTTCATCCTCTTCTTCCACTTCCACCACCTTTTTTCCTTTTTCATTTGTAGGTGCAAGTACAGCTGCTGCCTTGTTTATATGTGTTTGACTCCTTGTATTTTGTAAAGGTTCACCAACCCCAGTTGCCTCAGCAACATCTAACCAATTCAAATCATCATCATCAAAAACCAAATCATTACCAGCTTCTTCTCCTTCCAATTCTCCCAATAACCACTCATTGCTATCATCAATATCATTTAAAGCAATAGGATCAATCACATCATGACACTCAAAGCGATCTAGAAGAGCTTGATTATACTTAACATAAACCAAATCTTGAAGCTTTTGGTGCTCAAGCCTACTTCTCTTCTTTGAGTGAATCTATAATAATTTAAAAAACATGAATGTTAGTTACTTAGTTTCAATTTCAGCTTCTAAAGTTTCATAATTTAAAAAAAAACATGAATGTTAGTTACTTACATGCTCAAAGGTACTCCAATTACACTCACATCCTGATGAGCTACAAGTCAAACTTAGAACTTTAATGGCAATGGTTTGCAAGTGTGGTGTTTTTCCTCCATACAATTTCCACCACTCAGCTGTAAAATGCAATTCATATGAATTAGCATTTACACATATTATTAATTAATCATTCAAATTTATAAGTGAATTTTTCCACTTACCAGGAGATATTTCAGTCCTTGCTTTCATTGCTGCAGTCATACCAAACCTCTCCCCAGCCCTTTTATACACTAACAATTGTTTGTGAACTTCAACTACAAAATCATCATCTTCACTAAGCTTATCAATACATTTGTAGAGGCCATCCACCACTTCATTATCACTGTCAATGTTTGGATTGGTGTAAAAGAACTTTGGATTTAGATAATAACCCGCTGCATGCAAAGGGTGGTGGAGTTGGCAATCCCATCTTTTATCAATGATTGCAAGGATATCCTTATACTTCCCTTCATTGTTATTGAAAGCTCTTTGAATTGCTTCTTTGACCCTATCCATTGCTTCATAAATGAAACCCATTGCAGGTTTTTTTTCATTATCCACCAACCTTAACACACTTACAAGAGGCCCCATAGCCTTTAAAGCATAAACAACATCATTCCAAAATGATGGCATAAGAACAACATCTGTTGCTTGCTTTCCCTTGGGCTCTTTAGCTGCCTTAGACTTCAACCATTCATCTGAAGTAAACATCCTTCTAAGATTGGCCTTTTGCTTATGCAATCTTTGCAAAGTTAAGAAAGTGGTAGCAAATCTTGTAACTCCATGCCTCACTGATTCAGTTTTTTGTGTGAATTTCCTCATGGTGTTCAAAGCCAATGTATGGTTGTAAATGTAGCCTACAAGCTTGATGCCTCTCTGTATAACCCTTTTTACTTTTGGGATCTTTCCAATATCTTCTAGCAACAAGTCAAGACAATGTGCAGCACATGGAGTCCAAAATATTTTTGGTCTCGTGACTTGTAAAATTTTACCTAAAAAGACCAAAATCAATAAACTTGTATGAGTAGTGTAACAATTAAAAGTTATAACTACAAAAAAAAAAACTTCATTAAGTATGATTGAATTCTCACCCGCCAACACATAATTACTTCCATTGTCCGTCACCACTTGAATAACATTCTTTTCTCCAATCTCCTCAACAAAGCTATCCAAAAGCTCAAAGATCTTCTGACCAGTCTTCATGTATTCAGAAGCATCCACACTCCTCACAAATTGTGTTCCCAACGAACAATTTACCAAAAAGTTAATCAAAGTTCTATTCTTCCTATCCGTCCAACCATCTGACATAATTGAACACCCATATTTGATTCGCTTCTCCTCATGACCCCTCAATAAGCCCTTCGTGTATTCCAACTCTTTTTTAAGGAGTGGAACTCTCAATTCATGATAGCTTGGAGGCTTTAAATGAGGACCATAGGTTCCAATCGCCTCAATCATCAACTTGAGACTTTTTGATTTAGCAACATTGAATGGTATTCCATTCCTAAAAAAGAAACGAGCAATGTACTGAACTGCTCTGTCTCTTGCAGCCTTGTTATAAGTTTCATTTACACTTGATTGTCTCATGGTTTTTCGTAATTTGATACTTTCTTTAGGTGCTTTGGAGAACAAAAAATCAATAGGGCCTTTTTTAGTTGTGATCCTCTTATTGGAAGCAGTTGAGGAGGCTTCATTTGATGTTGTTGGACGCTTTTTTCCACTTTTAAGTCTTGCAATCTCTAGGATCCCATCTTCCTCTTCCTCGTCTTCTTCTTGCATTGCCTCCATGTATGCTGCAGTTTCAGCTATTTTCTTCTCATAAGCAGCAATCATTTCTAATTTAACATCCTCCGGTACTTTTTTACAAGAACCCACATCTCCTTTTATTTGAAGTTGATGTCTTTTTGCTCTAGAAATTCCTCTCGTAGTCGTTTTGTGACAAAAATCACAGGTTACACTCTTCCTGTTATTTTTATCCTTTAAACTGTTCCATTTCCAAAAGGCATCTACCCTATCACCGGTAGGCTTGAACAACGAAGACCCCTCTGAATTCAACATTCTAGTAGACTAAAGCACTGCAACCAAATAAAAAATTACATAAAATTCTGCTTTCTATTATGTAAATAAATAGTGTCACTCCCTAATGCTAGAGTTCTTACTTGAACAACAAAAATTTGTGAACTAATTGACACAAACCATTCACAGTTACAGCCAAAGCCAAAAATTAGTAAGTAACAAGGTAAAAATTAATTATCAAAAAATTAATTAGTAAGTAACAAGGTAAAAATTGATCATCAAAAAATTAATTAGTAAGTAACAACTATGGCTGAGACTCTTTTTAAATTCTTTGGCTTTCATTTTCTGCACACATGCATCAACAGGTGGTGGATAATAAGTTAATAACTAGACAATTCTAGAATCTAGACAGGTGGTGGATAATAAGCCCTCACATGACAGGTGGTGGATAATAAGTTAATAACTAGTTACACTCTTCCACAAATCTTAATCAAAGCCATCGCACTACCCTGATGCACCCTCTTCCAAATTATTTTTTAAATGTATTCCATCTCATTCTGTGTATCTTCCACAACCCCATTATATAACAGACCCTCCATATTCAAAATGGTGCCTTTCACTCCCAGCAACAAATTGCAACAATCAACAAGTAGTCCAACCCGAATAAACATGATGGGAAAAATGAATTCAATTCATATAAAATAAAAATCACAGCGCCCGCAGACCAAAAAAATTCTCTTCGTTGTCTTCCTCACCTCAAGCAAGGGGGTGGCGGCGCGGCGCAGTGACGGGGTCGTCGGAGTGCAGAGTCGTCGCCGGAGTTGCCGGACGGGGTCGTCGGAATCGCCGAATGGAGTTGCCGGAGTCGCAGGTCGAGGTTGCAGTTGCAGCGCAACTTCAATGGAGAAATCGAGAAAGGGTTTCTCGAGCAGTTTGGAGAACAGATCGGGGAGGGAGCTTCAATGGCCAGGTAATACAAAAAAAAAAAAGGCAAAAATACACTTTCTCGCATTAAGTGAGGGCATTTTTGGCCGTCAGTGTAGCGCGCGAAGTTTTGCGTCGAGATCCCGCCCCGCGCCGCGCCGCCGCTACTCTGAACCGCCCCGCTTCTCCTGCCTTCGTCGCGGTAGGGTGCCGCGCCGCGCCGCCGCGATAGCGGCCGCGACGGCCGCTATTAACATTCTAGGTTTACATGTGTCTTAAAAGTGGTTAATTGGGCTGGGTGGATGCTGGGTTTTCAATTTTAGCTGGACATTTATAATGTTTCTTTATTTTATTATTAAACTAAAATAGTATAGCATAGCTTATGGGTCTGTCCAGTGTTTAGTTATTGCGCTGCTCTCTATTTTGCCTCTTTTTTCTTCCAACTTTAAGATGAAATTTTTTTCATCATGCATGTTTTGTCTTTGAAAATCTAGTATGCCTGAATAGTTTGTAGTTAAATGTGGTCAGGCTGATTTTTTAATTCAGAGTTATTAGTTAATACTTCAAAGCTAGAAATTATTTTTTCCTTTCTCAGTCAAACGGTAAAGCGCCTGGCAATTGGAGTCAAATGGTAAAGCTAGAAGCTCTTGCTTTTATTAGCAATGTGTTTAAATGTCCTTGGGGAGCTTTACATCTTACTAATTGTATACTGAAATTTAAACTGAAAGCTTTACTGATTATTTTTTCTTTGTTAATTGTTTTACTATAACCTAACTACAAAGCTTCACCAATTAATCTTGTAGAAAGGTGCTCCAACTGAAGAATCAAAGAGCACTGCTAAACGACCAGATCTAAAGGCCATAAGCAAGGCAAGTGAAAATTCAATGGCTTTATTTTTTCCATAGAATATTGATTACAAGTCTTGGGATTTTTTTTCTGTGATGATCTAGATAGGATTTTGCTCTTCTGATACTTGTCATAGCATTGCCATTAAATTTCACTATCCAAATTTGTTACCATTTATTTTCTTTTTTCTTTATAGTGATGGATGCTTAATATCTTATCAATGTATTTTGTTAATAAGTTAATTATGAGCCATATCTTTGAAACAATTCAATGGACTATTTTAAAAGTCTGAAAAAAATCAACTCTTTTTTTTTTTTAAAAAAATGTGTGTAAATGTATTAATTTATTAATGTAATTTATACTATTATTTGTTTTGATTTGATTAATTGCATTAATTGAAATCAATTTAATTATACTTTCTAAGATGTACTTGTTTTCTTTTAACACTATCTTCAATTTGGGGATTTTTGGCAGATGATGGAAAATAATGAGATATTGTATCCTGAGAAAAGAATTGGCAACATTCCAGGTTGGTAGCCAATAGCCATCGTACATTGCTATTATTCTTGGCTTATATAACTGAATGGATTTAATCTATTTGCTGTCTCCTAACACTGATAGATGTTTCTCTTAAATAATAACTCGTTATTTGCTTGATCAACTCCTGTGCTGATAGTTCCTTATTCAGTTGTCTTAATTTTCTTGTAATGGTAGGTATTGAGGTTGGATATCAGTTCTATTCTCGTGCTGAAATGGTTGCAGTTGGCTTTCATAGCCACTGGTTAAATGGCATTGATTATATGGGCCAGAGCTATGCCAAAGCGGTAATGGTATTTCTTGCTATGCTGTATTTATTTATTTGTACTTATAAGTGTATAAGGAGTATACATTACTCGAAGTGTGTTTTTTTACTTTCTAGTAATAAGCTGTTAGTCTAGCTACTGTAGTTAGTAGTTAGTTTGTTATTAGTTAGTAGTTAAGTCTGTTAGTCAATGACAGCTTAGTGACAGCTGTATCAACTAAGGTTAGTTGACAGTTAGTATAGTTGACTGTTATCTCAACTATATAAACTGTTTTGTAATCTGTTATGATTTGGGTTGAATAATACTGATTTCTCAATCTCTCAAATTCTCTCAACTCTATTATGGTATTCAGAGCTTAGGTCAAAACCTAAACTTTTTGTTCATGGCTTCCGCATCAATTCCTACTCCGGTTTCTTCTCCTTACTCCCCACTCTCGCAACCAACTCCGTCAGTGAACTCTTAGATTGCTAGTTCCTCAAAGAACTTTGTGCATTCTATTTCTCAGAAGTTGAATGCGAAGAATTATCTCCTTTGGATTCAACAGATTGAACCTGTTATTCGTAGTCATCATCTTGAAGGCTACATAATTAATTCGAGAAATATGCTTCGATTGAAGATCACAATGCTGATAAAGGCACCAGTGAGTGTAGTGTTTGGCAACAAGATCAAATTCTTCTTGTGTGCTTGCAATCCACCATCTTCAGCAACATTCTTCTGTGAGTCATCGGATGTCAATCATCGTGGCAACTTTGGGATCGGATTTAATCACACTTTCAATCTCTAATGCGAGCTAAGTTTCATGAAGTTTGTAATGAGCTTCAAAATCTTTCACTTGATAACTGCTCTAATTATCTTTTGCATGATTAGACACTTGTTAATGAGCTTACTTCGATTGGTGAAACTGTTTCCAATTTTGAACATCTTGACCTAATTCTCGATGGTCTTCTTGATGAGTATGAGTCATTTGTTTCTCTTGTTACTATTCGATTTGATCCGTTTATTGCTGATGAAGTTGAAACATTGTTGCTTGCACGTGAAGTGTGCATTGAGCAATCTTGTTAGACAGCTTTAGGTTCTATTAATCTTACTCAAGGTTTAGGATCTGTTAATCTCAACTTTGGAAGGTCTTCTCTCGATAATTCCGTTAATCCAAATTCTGCAGTCTCTGAACCCTAATTCTCAAGCTCAGGTTAATTTGACCACTTAGACCTCTTCTTAGGCCGTGTTTGGTTTTCAAAGCAGATTTTGAAAAGGCTTACGATTCAGTCTCTTGGGATTTTCTGTTATATATGTTGAGGAGGATGGGTTTTTGTGAAAAATGGATATTATGGATTGAGGGCTGCCTAAAATTAGCTTCTATCTCCATATTGATTAATGGCAGCCCTTCATCCGAGTTCACCCTACAAAGAGGCCTAAGACAAGGGGACCCATTAGCTCTGTTATTATTCAACGTTGTTGCGGAGGGACTAAATGGACTGATGAGAGAGGCGACAAAGAAAAATCTGTTTCAAGGCTTCTTAGTGGGTAGAAATGAGGTGGAGGTTAGCATATTACAATATGCAGATGATACACTCTTTTTTGGGAAAGCATCCATGGAAAATGTTAAAGCGATAAAGGTGATTTTGAGAAGCTTCGAAATTGTCTCAGGCCTCAAAATTAATTTCTCAAAGAGTAGTTTTGGGACAATTGGGATGTCAAAGAGTTGGAAGGTGGATGCTGCTAGGTATTTAAATTGCAGGTTATTGGCCATACCATTTCTATATCTGGGCCTCCCAATTGGGGCAAATCCAAGGTGGCCCAACACATGGGATCATGTAGTCAAGAAATGTGAGAGAAAATTGGCAAAATGGAAGCAAAAGCTATTATCTTTTGGGGGAAGGGTAACACTCATAAAGTCTGTCCTAAATTCTATTCCTATATATTTTTTTTTATCTTTTTTCAGGGCTCCAAATAAAATTCTGGACAAATTGGTGTGGATTCAAAGACGATTTGTGTGGGGCGGAGGTGTGGAGGAGAAGAAGATAGCATGGGTAAAGTGGGAGTCGGTGTGCCTAAAAAAGGAGAAAGGTGGAATAGGGATCATGGACTTGAGGAAGTTTAACTATGCACTCCTTGGAAAGTGGTTCCATAACAAAGGAGAATTATGGGCTAGAATATTGGACTCAAAATATGGCGATTGGAGAAATTTGGAGGAAGCAACAAGGGGCAGTAGAGTATCAACATGGTGGAAGGATATAAATATCATAGATCGTTCAGGTGCAGATGGCAGCGTTTTCGATAAAGGGATAAAATGGAAAGTGGGGTGTGGAGAAAAGGCCAAATTTTGGGAGGATGGATGGAAGGAGGATGGAGTACCATTTAAGTTGAAATACCCCACACTTTTCTCCATTTCCAAACAGCAACAACATCTCATAAAGATGATGGGCAACTTCATAACTACAGGTTGGGAATGGGACTTTAAATGGAGAAGGCAACTTTTCGATGATGAGATGGAGATGGCTGTAAAGTTTTTAGAAGATCTAGAAGGTATCAACATCCACCCGGATCGAGAAGACAAGTGGATTTGGAAGGAAGATGCATCGGGTGTCTATATAGCATGGAGTGGGTACAAGAAGCTTATGTTAGCCCAAACTGATGAAAATCAGGATGGTGTTTTTACTGAGTTGTGGAAGGTCAAGGCTCCTAGCAAAGCTGTGTTCTTCGCGTGGAGACTACTCAGGGATAGATTACCAACAAAAATGAACCTGCGCAGGAGAAATGTGGAAATAAATGATCCCACATGTCCATTCTGCAAATATAAAGATGAGGATGCAACACATCTCTTCTTTAGCTGCAACAAAATAATGTCACTCTGGTGGGAATCAGTATCGTGGACAAACACTTTAGGACCATTTCCACAAATCCCGAGAATGCATTTCCTCCAGCATGTGGTTTGGAATCAAAATGGATCTAGTTCTCAGATTTGGAAATGCTGGTGGATCTCCTTGACCTGGAGTATTTGGCAGCATCGAATTAACATTGTTTTTGAAGGGGACAGTTTTAATGGTAGTAAGATACCGGAGGATGCAGTTTTTCTTTGCTGGACTTGGCAAAAAAATCTGAATAAAGACTTTGACGTGTCGTTTCATTACTGGTCCAGCAATATGAAAGAGACATTTATGTGACTAGGGTGGGACTCTATATGTATTTTGGTAGCTATGGGCCAAGCAAACTGTTAGAATTATGGTTTCCTAATTCAATTTACATACTCTGTATTAGGGAACCATAGTCCTGCTATATTTGGCCCAATGTGTAATTTCAATAGTACAACTTGTACTGATTAACATATAATACAATATTATTTTCACTGAGTAAAAAAAATCAAGGTACAGAAGGAGAACAAGACAGAACAAATGTTTAAGTCACAAAACAACTTTTTGTTCTATGCATTGTTTGGTGAACACAAATAAAACAATATAAAATACTATAATATCCTTTTTAATTTTAAGATAATATATTGTTTTATATAGAAGCACTTTGTGAAGGCAGACTACATGTAGGCATATATTATACTCCCTTGCAAAGCCATTGGATGTAGTTGAATCTCCTCCTTGCTGATGCTGCAGGAGTATAGTTCTCTAGTCCAAATTAGTGTTGTTTTTACCTTTTTTTTCCTTGTTATTCTCCTAAAAAAATAAATCAATAAGTATTATGGGGCATGGGAAGACGAATTGTGGGATGTAAATTAAACCCAAAATGCCAAAGCAATTTAATTAGTTGGAGCACCACTCCGATCTTTCTTAATTGAGAAAATGGAAGACAAATAGAAGGGAGAGGTGAGAGAAAGAGAAAAGAGAGTGGGGAAAGAGACGTGGGGGAGGGAAAAGTGGGCTTTTTTTGTCTTGAGTATTTTGTGCAGGGGACAAAAAGTTGTCCCCTGGTTTAGTAAGTTGCAAAATTTTAGATTTTTGTTCAGTACTGTTCTTATTTGTGCTTTCCTTTAACTAGTATCTTAAACAAATACTGGACAAATATTTAGCAAAACAAATGCACCCTTAAAGATAGGAGTGAAAAGTTAGTCATAAGATGGAAAAATAGTAGTCTGTTATTTAAGGGAATAAAGTAATATTGGGAGGTTTTTTTTAATTGTAATTGGTTTTTGAAAAAATAGCTCTTTCTTGTATTGCCTTTTCTTTCACTAAATTGAATACATATTCAGAATTTGATTGGAATTTCTTATCATTCATATAAACCTATGCTCCTTGTTCCCTTTTTTTTCTTTTGTTGTCACAGTGCAGCTATGAACTTCCAGTTGCTGTTGCCATTGTTATTTCGGGCATGTATGAGGATGATCTGGATAATGCTGAGGATGTTGTGTACACTGGTCAAGGTGGGCATAATCTGACTGGTGATAAGCGTCAAATTCGGGATCAAAAGTTGGAGCGTGGTAACCTGGCTCTCAAGGTTTGCCTTTTTATTGACCTCTGACCTGCTTAACTAACACTAACTCCCTGGTCCTAGTGAGGTGCACTTAGCCAAAGCTAACAGCCCTTACAATCATTTTCATGCTGTCTAACACTAGATGGGCGCTGTTAACAAAAGCTAACATCCCTTACAATCATTTTACAAAACTGTTTTCACAGTTGTACAATTACGTACTCCAATACCCCCCTCAAACTCAAGGGGAAGAGTTTTCAGAAGAAACACTCTTTACATAGAGTTTGCCTCCAAGAGCTTCAAATCTTGATGCAGAAAGATGCTTATTCAGAACATCAGCCCACTGATTCAGAGCTGGAATATGGACAATAGAGAGCTGCTTGGCCAGAATCTTCTCTCTTACAAAAAATACATCAATTTCCATGTGTTTTGCACGACTGTGAAATACTGGATTGTGTGCAATAAAGATAGCACTCTGATTATCACAGAAGATTACAGGAATTGTAAATGGAACTTGTAATTCTGTCAGTAGAGTATGAATCCAAGTTAACTTGGTGGAAGTTTGAGCTATGTTGCGATATTCAGCTTCAATGCTGAACCTGGCAATAACTTTTTGTTTGCGAGACCACCAAGATATTAAATTTGGACCAATAAATATAACAGTCCCTGAGGTGGAGCACCTGTCATCCATATTAGATGCCCAATCAGCATCACAAAAAGCTTGACTAATCAAGAGCTTTGTAACAGAATTAGTTGAAGAAGCAGACCATGAAACAAAGTGCCTTTGAGATACCTTAAAATTCTTTTCCCCACTACCCAGTGAGAGTCCAGAGGGGCAGCCATAAATTGACAAACTTTATTGACAGCAAAGCTGATTTTAGGTCTTGTAAGGGTAGCATATTGTAATGCACTAACTACAGATCTGTATAGAGTTGGATCAGCACCATGTCTTAACAACTTGCAGTTGGAGACCATTGGAGAAGAAATCAAATGAGCTTCAACCATGTGAGTTTTGTGAAGTAAATCAAGAATGTATTTACTTTGAGTGGTCAGGATAGAATTGTTGGACAGATACTTGATTTCCAAACCCAAGAAATAATCTAAATGACCAAGTTGCTTGAGTGAGAATGCAATGTTTAGTCTGTTTGTGAGCTGCTGAATCAAAGTGGTTGAGCTACCTGTGAGAATTATATCATCCACATAGACCAAAAGGTAAACAACATGCATTTGCTGCCGATAGATAAATAGGGATGAATCACTCTTGCTCCCAACAAAACCAAACTAGAGCAGAGTAGACTTCAGCCTGTCAAATCATTGCCTTGGAGCCTGTTTAGGCATAGGTAGCTTTGTTGAGCTTGCAGACTAAAGACTTATCTGCAACTTCAAAACCAGGAGACTATATCATAAAGATAGATTCATCAAGAGACCCATTTAGAAAAGCATTGTTCACATCAAGTTGAAACAACTTCCACTCATAGGATAGAGCAAGAGTGAGAATAATTCAAATAGTGATAGACTTGATCACGGGAGAAAAAGTTTCATGAAAATCAAAACCATAAACTTGATGAAACCCCTTAGCTACTATCTTGCTTTGAACCTGTTAATGGAACCATCAACATTTTCCTTTACCCTGAAAACCCATTTACAACCAATGACCTGTCTATTAGGAGGTAATGGTACTAAGTCCCAAGTATTATTCTTCTGCAAGGCATCATACTCTTGCTGCATAGTAGTAAGCTAATTTGTATTTTCCAAAGCTTGTTTCATAGTTTTAGGCTCAGAATGGGTAAGAAACAGGTAGTCAAGGATTGTGAATTCCAGATTTAGACCTTGTTTGCATAGGGTGAATATTCATTGGTATACAATTGGGTACAGAAACAGACTCTGAAGTGGATGTAGCAAGGGTAGTAGACTCTAAAATTTGAGGCTGAACAGATGTAGGTGCAGAGGAAGTGGATGATTGAGGTACTAAAATAGTGGTGATAGGGGAATGAGCAGGTAAAGGAGAATATCCAGGGGGAACAAGAGGAACAAAAGTTGAATTAGCAGGTGACATTTGAGATGTTTGAGGGATAGAGCTAACAAAAGGTGGAGAAAGGTTAGGATTGAGACTAAAGTAGGAATCAAGACTTTTAGTGGAGTTAGAGGAAGAGGGAAACAAATCAGAATAGGGAAATCTTAACTTATTAAACAAAGCATACTTGGAAATGTAAACTCTACCAGATGAAGACAAAACATTTGTAACCCATGTGAGAAGAGGAATAACCTAGAATAAACACTCTTGAGATTGAAAATTAAGTTTGTGTATGGTAGGGTCTTAGTAAAGGAAAACAGGCACATCCAAAAGTTTTAAGAAAATGATAATCAGGATCCTTAGTAAACAATGTAACAAAAGGAATAGCAAATTTGAGGAAAGTAGTGGGAAGCCTGTTAATTAGATAGACAACTATAGAAAAGGCATAATCCCAAAACTGCAATGGTAAAGAGGCATGATGTAACAATGTAAGGCCCAAATCAACTATATATCTGTTTTTTCTTTCAACAACACCATTTTGGTAATGAGTGCGGGGAAATATTAGTCTGTGAGAGATGCCAAAGGAGGCTAGAAGAGCAGAGAAAGGTCTGTACTCACCTCCCTAATTAGATTGAATACTCTTGATTTTGGTGTTAAGCTGTAGTTCAACCATTGACTTGAAAGTTTGGAAAACAGAAATGGTTTCAGCCTTGGACTTTCTAGGAAATATTCAGGTGTACCTAGGGAAAGCATCAATGAAGGAGACATAATATGTATAACCAGCATGAGGTAACATGAGAAGGTCCCTACAAATTTGTGAAAATAAGCTCTAGAGGGGAGTAAATAGAAGCAGAACTGTGAGAAGGTAATCTATGTGATTTGCCCATACAACAACAGGAACAAAAGCTTGTGGAATTTTTATTCAATGGAGAAATGTTACAATAAGTGAGAACAGTTTTCATTACATGATCATTAGGGTGCATTAACCTAGCATGCTAGAGGTTAGCAACACTGGAAGAAGCAACAATAGAATTGGAAACTATACTAGAGCTATTATTAACAGTAGCAGCTGAACTAGGGAAGCCAACATTTGAAACAGGGAAGGGTTGTCTTGAAGCTTGAGATTGTAAAAAGAATAAAGTCCATCAGCACCAACAACTCCTTGAAGAAGATCTTATTGGTCTCCTGAGATTTCACAAGACATAAATGAGGATGAAATTCAAAGAAATCAGAGTTATCATTGGCAAATTGACTCACACTTAATAAATTTTTCGAAATTGAAGGAACATGTAGTAATTTGTGAAGTTTAAAAGTTATGCCAACATCATTAGGAGACACAAAAGATGAGGAACCGGTATTAGAAATACTTAAACCTCTACCATTGCCTGTGAAGATTCGATTGGGTCCATCAAAATTGGTGAACTGTTTAATATTCAGTGAGTCACCAATCACATGAAAACTGGCTCTAGAATCTGAAATCTTGGTGGAGCTAGTTGGACCATTCCCATGAGAGGACGAATTTGTGAGCATGGCATTGGGTTGGTTGTGGCTTGGAACATTGGTCTTAGAATTGGGATTAACCCAGGTATTGGAGGTTCTGGCTGAACTAGTGGAGTAAGGGAGGGGTTGAAGTGTGGTAGGATAAAGAAAAGTTAGAGATTCATGGGGTTGAAAATTCATCAGTCCTAAAATGGAAAACATTAGCAGGATGCCCATATTTGAGACCAATTTGACATTGGAAGTTAGCAAACCGTCCAATGCTGCATCCTCTACCAAAGCCACCACCATTGCGTCCGACAACTCGGTAAAAAAAAAGCATTGCAACCACCGTTGCGGCCATACAAACCTCGAGAACCACTAGAATTACTAGTTTTGTAAGCGTTTGGATGCGGACAACCTAGAGTGTAGTTTAACAACGTAGAACTTATCACCTGTGCATCTCTGTTGTAGGGATGGGTTGAAGTGTGGTAGGATAGAAAAAGGTTAGAGATTCATGGGGCTGAAAATTCGTATCAGTCTTGAAATGGCAAACATTAGCAGTATGCCCATATTTGAGGCAAATTTGACACTGGAAGTTAGCAAACCGTCAAATGCTGCATCCTTTGCCAAAGCCGCCACCACTGCGTCTGGCACCTCGGTCAGAAAAAGCACCATGACCACCGTCGCGGCCATACGAACCTTTAGGAACACCAGAATCACCAGTTTTATGAGCGTTTGGATGCGAATAACCTTGAGTGTAGTTTAAAGATGTAGAACTTATCTCCTGTGCATCTCTATTGTAGCGTGTTAGCCGAGTTTCATGACCATAGAATAAAGCTTCTATCTCTGTGATGGATGGAGTGCACATCTTACTCTCGATTATAGAGATCAATGGCGCGTAATCTGACGGTAATCCTTCGAAGAGGGCATCAACATATTCCTCGTGACGAATAGGAATGCCAACGCTAGCAAGTTCATAAACATATCCTTTGATTTTGCGTAATTACTCGTTAATCGACTTGCCGTCACGAGTAACTACACGCATTGCAGTGCGAAACTGTCGCACACGGGATTTCCTATGAAGGCTAAAGTACTTGTGAATTTTATCCCAAACTTGATAGGAGTGATTGGATCCAAGAACGCGCGATAATACATATTTGGAAAGAGTAGATTGTAGCCAAACAAGGAGCGTTTGGTCTTGAACCTCCTAGGCTTCATAGGCAGGGTTGACGCGATTTGCAATTTGATCCTCCTCTATGAGATAACGAGGTAGAACAACTGGATTAACAACAAAACGCTGCAACTTGTGTGATTTGATAAGCGGTTCAACATGTTGATGCCAGTGAAGATAATTTGAGTCATCAAGTTTTTCCACAATGGAGTTGGGAAACAATTGAGAATCAGAGTTCGAAGGAGCTTAAGCCATGAACACACTGAGTTGAATCTTGTGAAGGAACGATGATTACGAAAAAATGGCTCTAGATACCATGTTCAATAAACTGAGAGAGAAAAGTAGAGAGAAAATTGAAGAAATGTGTAACTGATATTATTGATCTAAAAAGTTAGTTAGAGTTAGTTACAACAGAGGTATATATAGACCTCTGACCTGTTAAACTAACACTAACAGATTCTAACTCCCTGATCCTAGTGAGGTGCAGTTAGCCAAAGCTAACAGCCCTTACAATCATTTTACTGCTATCTAACACTAGATGGGTGCTGTTCTAACAGCCCTTACAATCATTTTACAAAACTATTTTCACAATTGTACAATTACATACTCCAATATCTCTCAATACCTTTGAATTTTGTTAATAATTTGTTGTTTTTCTCAGTAGTATAATTGATGATTAATTTTGCTGTCTGTGTTATTGAATGATGAGAATTATGGTTTTGTTCCATGGGAAGGTTATGCCATTGTTTGTAAATTATCTGCAGTTCTATGGAATGTAAGTAGAAATTTGTAAATTTGTTTTTGTAGGTGAGGTTGATTGTTTGGATCACACTGTCATTGGGTTTGGTTAAAAACAAAATTCTTAGGGATGTTATTCAACATGAGAGATCCTATTTAATGATTTCCTCTAGTGTCCTTATTGGTCGTCTTTTATCTTTTTTCACATGCTTAAAATTGTGTAATCTACTGTTCTTTCTGAGGCCTATAGTAGATTTCTTTGCAAATGTCAAAACCACCTTAGTCGATTTTCTAATATCTTTTTCTCAATGAGTTTTTAAACAAAATATCTTTGTATATAATATTTTTTGTATCTTGTTCCTTTTTGTGTGACCACACATCCACCTTAGTTTAACACTTTCTACCATTGAGCATATTTGGTCATATAATAGTACGAAAAATCTTCCCTGAGTTTGGTAGGTACTTTAAAGTCACAAATAACCCATGTCGTCTTTCTCCATTTCAATCAATTAGCTTGTATCTTATGTGATATTTGAGTATCTTACTCCTACACAGGAGTTCTTCTCTTTGTATTGTGACTTGTATAGTTGTTACTACTACTGTTTAGTTAGTTAACAGTTAACTGTTTGTATTGCTCTGATACCATATTGAGTTTCTGTTATTGATTCTAAATGAGAAAAGTTAGTTACAACTGTTTGGATCTCTCTATATGTAGAGAGACCAATAGATAACAGAAAGCTAACCACAGTAGTTAACAAATCATGGCTAACTGTTAACTAACTAAACAGCAGTAGTGACAGTTGTACAAGGCCAATACAAAAGAGAAGAACTCCTGTGTAGGAGTAAGGTACTCTAAAATTGGTAGGAGAAAGCCTTGGTGAGGATGTTAGCATACTGCAGATGAGCTGGAACATACACAACCTGAAGCAGCTTACTAAGCACTTTTTCCCTAACAAAGAACAGATCAAGCTCCATATGCTTGGTCCTGGCATGCAGAACTGGATTGTGAGCTAGGGAAACTGTACTTTTGTTATCACAATGGATAACAGGAATAGTGTGTTGAGCCTGAAGTCCAGACAAAAGAGACCGGAGCCAAGACACTTCAGCAGTAACCAATGCAAGACTCCTATATTCAACTTCAGTGTTGGACCGGACCACAACAATTTGCTTCTTGGATCACCAAGAAATTAGATTAGGACCAAAGAAAAAACCAACTCCAGAAGTGTATCTTCTGTCATTAAGGTCAACAACCCAATCTGCAACACAATATGCTAAGATAAATTCTGGCGGGTGAGCAAGTTCCTTCAATGGACAACCTAGTAGCTAGGCTTCTTTGTGTTCCTACTTTGGTGAGGTGAAAACTCAACTGTAGCAGCTGAAACTTCAGCAACATCTACTGAAACATCAGCCATGGTGGCATTTCGTGGAAGAGGAGGTCGTGGAAATAGAGGAAAACACAATAGAGGTGGACATCCTCAATGTACATATTGCAAAAAGCCTGGTCATACTCAAGAAAAGTGCTATGCCTTGCATGGTTATCTTGACAATGTAGCACATGTCGCCAAATCTGAAAAATCGAAATCCAAATTTTTTGATGAGGAGTATCAGGACTATCTGAGGCTGAAATCCAATAGTCAAGCCCATTCCTCTTCAGGGCCAAGTGTCTCAACAACTTGTATTTCTCAATCTATGGATGGTCAAAATCCATGGTTAATTGACTCAGGTGCCTCTGATCATATTTCTGGCAATAGCTTTTTGTTCTCATCTATCTTTCCACCTAAATTTCCTCATCTTGTTACTTTAGCAAATGGGTCCAAAGTTGCCTCTCAAGGAATTGGTCAAGTTCTCCTTTCTTCTTCCTTAAAATTAAATTCTATTTTGTACATTCCAAATTGTCCTTATAACTTAATTTCTCTGAGCCAATTGACTCACTCTTTAAATTGTTCAATAACGTTTAATGTTGATTCCTTTATCATACAAGAACGAGGTACAGGCTGTCTGATTGGCGCAGGGCATGAATCACGAGGCCTTTATTATCTCAAATCCAACTCATTCGTGTCCTGTTTTGCAGCCTCTTCTCCAAAACTTTTGCATGACCGTTTAGGTCACCCTAGTTTGACAAAATTGAAGATCATGGTTCCTAGTCTTAGCAACTTCAGAAGTTAAAATGTGAGTTGTGCCAATTAGGCAAACATGTTATCCTCTTTCCCTAGACAAACTGAAAAAAGATGTAACTCGGTTTTCTCTACCATTCATTTAGATATTTGGGGACCAAGCCAAGTAACATCTTTTGGTTTCAGATATTTGTAACCTTTATCGATGAATACTCTCGATGTACTTGGGCTTACCTAATAAAAGAGATCTACACTTTTGTCCATCTTCAAGTCCTTTAATGAGATTAAGAACCAATTTGGCAAAACAATTGAAATTTTTAGAAGTGACAATGCCAAAGAATATTTTTTTGCTAAACTTTCTTTGTTTTTATCCTTACAGATTATTCTGCATCAATCCCCATGTCCACGCACACCACAACAAATGGAATAGCAGAAAGAAAGAATCGACATTTAGTTGAGATTCCATGCTCCCTGATGCTTAATACCAATGTTCCAGTACATCATTGGGGAGATGTAGTTTTGACTGCCTGTTTTTTAATAAATAGGATGCCATATTCTCTTAACAACAAAATTCCTTATTCCATTGTTTTTCCACATGAATCGTTGTATCATGTCACCCCTAATGTTTTTGGTTGTACATGTTTTGTACATAATGTCTCACCAAGATTAGACAAACTTTTTGCAAAGGTTATTAAGTGTGTTTTTTTAGGATATTCTCGCCTGCAAAAAGGTTACAAAGCTTATTCTTCACAAACTAAAAAGTGTTACATGTCTGCTGATGTTACTTTCTTTGAAGAGACTCCTTATTTCTCATCCTCCATGCAGAATCTTGGTTCCATACAGCAAGTTCTATCTGTTCCATCTTTTGGTCCTATGATACTTCCTACCCAAGACCCTTATGACCAAGAAGGACATTCGCATCAGTCTCTTATCCTTAGTTCAACTGATAGTGCCTCTCCTTCTCCACACAGGACACAAGGAGCTAGTTAGTTGTTCAGTGCCTGTAGGTTCTCCTGATTCATGTCCTTTGACATCAGCTCCCCATATGATAGATCCTTCCTCAATATCACATCCTAGTGAATCAAGTTCTGATTGGCCCATTGCTATTAGGAAAGGTATTAGATCTACCCGAAATTGTCACCCTATTTACAATTTTGAGTTATCATTGCATATCTCCTTCGTCTCTTCCTTGTCTTCTATTACTATTCCTAAAAATGTTCAAGAGACACTTGATCATCTTGGTTGGCGACAAGCCATGATTGTTGAAATGTAGGTTCTTGAGAACAATGACACATGGAAATTTGTTCCTCTTCCCCTTGGGAAAAGACAGTTGGTTGCATATGAGTTTATGTTGTTAAATGGTAATGAGAGGTAGAGAGAGAGAGAGAAACACTGGGGGGGAGAGGTAGTTACCCAATAACAGAGAGACAGAGAGAGAGCCTCAGGGAGAATCTCCGACGGGTACACCCATGGAATAGAGACAGAAACCAGCAATCCGCCATCTCAAACTGGAGGGACCATAAGGATATATCATCCTTTTACTTCACACGATTCTCAGATGAAATTACAGAAAAGGAGCTATGGTACCATTTCAAGAAGTAGGGTGATGTGAAGGAAATTTTCGTACCCACCAGAAGAAATTCCAACGGAAGGAGGTATGGTTTCGTCAGATTCAAAGGGGTAAATGATACTCACCTTTTGGCAAAACAGCTGGACAGGATCATCATCGGAGGGTTAAAGCTCTATGTTAACATACCAAGGTACGATCGGGAGACGACAAGAAAAGGGGTTGTTGAAAGGAAAGTTACGAACCAGGCAGACAGGGTCCTGAACATTGTGGATAGAACCCCAAAACAAGCTCACTCTAACCCGGGATCATACGTAGAGGCACTGAAAAGAAACATTAGAATTCTGGGACATGGCACGCATCAAAATAATCGTGGCCAAAGATATGAGACCTCCAAATCCTCAGTTACTCTTGACATAGCCCCCGAAGATCATAACTGGGTGAAGGATGCGTGGGTAGGGAGGTTGAAGAATCCAGCCATGTTTGATAGACTAGAGGACGAAATACTTTGGGAGACAGGAATGAATATATCACCCAAGTACATAGGGGACGACCTAGTCCTTCTACTTGGCCTTCGCGACGTGGAAGCAGAGCAACTCACCAATGGCAACCAACAAGGAGGTGCATCGCTATTTTACTCAATGGAGAAGTGGACTCCAACTCTACGCACTGGATCCAGGTTAATATGGGTACAAATTTGGGGCATTCCGCTTCAGGCTTGGTCAATGAAGTACATCCAGTAGATCGTAGCAACTATGGGGGATATGGTGGATATGGATGATGACGCGGAAGATAGAAGGAGGCTCGATAGGGCTAGGGTGCTTGTCAAGACTCCGTGGACTCCGACGATCAGGCATACCGTGGAGGTTCACATCGGAGACGAACACTTTAAAGTGTTTATCGTGGAGGAATGCGGTGGCGACACTCATGCATGTCGGAGAGGTCGCCGCAGTTTTTGCGAATCGTCGGAGGAGATTGACTCCGACGAAAGCTATAGCGGGAGCTCTACCCCGAGGTCGTCTCTCGGGATGGTGGACGCCGGACTCGTCGCAGAGGTGCCGGCGACATCGAAACCCCTATCAATAGTAGACCCACCCAACAACGCCGACGAGGACCGACAAACGAAGTTTTTACCCACTGGTTTCAGTGATCACCATTACACACCGGGTAAAGCAAGTATCTCGCGAGTGCAAGGTAGCAGATGCCAGGCCACCTCATGTGACCAGACGCCGTCTGCAGTACCACAACCAACGGTCACCTGCCACCGTGATACGCAATCCAAATGTGGAAAACAGAAGGATATCGGGAGCGCCACCCCTGCAGAAATGACGGAGCTGAATCATGCAAAAGGAAAAAGTGTGTTGGAGGAGAGTTGTGAGGAGTCAACGTCTCTAGGGGCAATGGGAAGGGATATTTGTAATAAAGCAGAATTGGGGGACGTGGCAGAAACTCACCCCACCAAGAGGCACGTGACCAAGCTGAGGATGGGTTATTAAAATATCAAATTACACACGTGACATATCCTGAAACAGCAACGCTGGAGAAGGGTGAAAGCAGTCTTGTAGACAGCATAGGGCCCAATAGAAGGATGGGGCCTTCTAATCACACACCCCCACAAGAATTGCAACCTTTGGGCCTATCCCCAAAAAACAGCAAAGGTGACACGGAAAGCGCTTGTAAGGTTTACTCCAGACAGCGGTGGTCCAAAAAGAAAATAGACATGGGCCACACTTCTCCTAAAATAATGACACAATTGGGAATGAGCAAATCGCACGGCCAGCACCTTCAGAATGAAATACAGCAGGGGAGTGTAGATATAGTTTCAGCAGTACAAGGTGAAGATACAGACGTATTCAGTGAAACACAATGCTTTCAACAGGCAACCAACATTTGGAGCATGGCTAAACACCTTGGGGCTACAGGTGGAGAAGATCAACACTTAGTCATTCAGAAAATAAAAGAAATGGAGGAAAGAGATAAGAGGGAAGCAGAGAGGTTGGGAGTCAGCAGGAATTGCCCATGAATATCATATCATATAATGTGAGGGGGTTAGGGAGGGGGGTAAAATGGGCAGCCATCCGGAGATTGGTCAAGATGGAGAATGTTGACATGATATGTTTACAGGAGACAAAGAAGGAGGTGATTGAAAAAGCCATGTGCCAAACACTGTGGGGAGATGCTGAGGTTTGTTGGGAAATGCAATCAGCTGTGAACACAGCAGGAGGCATACTGTGCTTATGGAGTGAAAATTCTTTTAAGTTACATAGGAGTGTCATCGGAAATGGATTTATTCTTCTAGTAGGGGAGTGGGTTAAGGAAGCACAGCTAATCAATATAGTCACAGCTTATTCCCCTTGTGATCTTCAGAATAAACAGTTACTGTGGGAGCAAGTCAAACAGCTGAAAAACTCTATACCTGGGGAGTTGTGGTGTATCCTAGGTGATTTCAACAGCATTAGGGACCCAGCAGAAAGATTTGGTACTTGCCAAAGAGAATCTGGGACAAACAGCATCAATGAATTCAATGAGTGGATAGATGATTTGGAGGTTGTTGAGCCACCATGGTTGGGAAGAAAATTCACATGGGTCAGACCGAATGGGGCCTCTAGAAGTAAGCTTGATAGATTTTTGTTGTCTCCAGAATGGCTTGATAAATGGCCTGCAAGCACTCAAATTACCTTACCTAGGAATTTCTCAGACCACTGCCCTATCAAGCTTAGATCAACATCTGTTGACTGGGGTCCTAAACCATTTAGGATCCTAGATTGCTGGTTAACAGACACTTCTTTCAAAGAAACAGTTCTTAACTGCTGGTCATCTAGTCAGCAAGCTGGATGGGGGGGGGGGGGGGGCTATGTTCTCAAACAAAAAATAAAGAGACTCAAGGACAGATTGAAAACCTGGAATAAGGAGAGTTTTGGAGACACCATGAAGAAGGTCAAGAAGATTGAAGAGGACCTAAACAAATTAGTGGCTGATACAAGTCATAGGCAGCTATCCAGTCAAGAAGAGATAAGAAGAAGACAATTGCAGGAGGCCCTATGGGTAGCTGCCCAAGCTCATGAGTCACTGCTGAGGCAAAAGGCGAGAATAAGATGGATCAAGCAAGGAGATTGCAACTCTAGGTTTTTTCATTTGATGATGAATGCGAACCGCAGGAGCAACTCACTAAAGGGAGTCATGATAGGTGATACATGGACAACAGACCCAACTACGGTGAAGGAGGAAGTTCGATCATATTTTTCACAAAAATTTCAGGAATCAGATCACCATAGAATTAGGCTGGATGGAATCTGTTTTCAGTCAATCAGTATGCAGCATAATGATATGTTGGTGGCCCGCTTTCAAGAAGAGGAAGTAAAACAAGCTATATGGGATTGTGGGAGCGACAAATGTCCAGGCCTTGATGGTTTGAATTTCAAGTTTATAAAGCAGTTCTGGCAGATGTTGAAACCTGATGTTCTTCGCTTCCTTGACGAATTCCATGTCAATGGTGTCTTCCCTAGGGGATGTAACGCATCCTTTATAACGTTAATTCCCAAGACGACTGACCCACAATTTTTGAATGACTACAGACCTATTTCCCTTATAGGCTGTATGTACCAAATAGTTTCAAAGGTGCTAGCAAACAGAATGAAGAAAGTGATGCCGTTTATCATAGATGAGACTCAATCTGCGTTCATTGAGGGAAGACACTTATTACAAAGTGTCCTTGTTGCGAATGAGGTGGTTCATGAGGCCAAATCAAGTAACAAGTCGTGTCTCGTCTTCAAAGTCGATTACGAGAAGGCTTATGATTCCGTTTCATGGGACTTTGTGCTGTACATGCTGGGAAAAACAGGTTTTAACTCTAAATGGGTCAAATGGATCGAGGGATGTTTGAAATCAGCGTCTATCTCTGTGTTGGTGAACGGTAGCCCCTCGGCTGAGTTCATACCTAAAAGGGGCCTTAGGCAAGGAGACCCTCTAGCACCTTTCCTGTTCAATGTAGTGGCTGAAGGTCTAAATGGGCTGATTAGGAGAGCTAAGGAGGTAAACCTGTATAAGGGCTACAAAATAGGTGCAGATTGTGTGGATATTAGCATTCTCCAATATGCTGATGACACGATCTTTTTTGGGGAAGCATCCATGGAGAACGTTATGGCCATTAAAGCTATTCTTAGAACGTTCGAACTTGCTTCAGGCCTAAAAGTTAACTTTGCAAAGAGTTGTTTTGGAGCTTTTGGTCAATCACATCAATGGAAGCAACAGGCAGCCACGTTGTTGAATTGCGGAATGCTGGCTCTTTCGTTTCTGTACCTGGGAATACCAATTGGGGCAAACCCGAGGCGAGGTCTCATGTGGGATCCTATCATCCACAAATGCGAGAGAAAACTAGCCAAGTGGAAACAGAGGCACATATCCATGGGGGGGAGAGTGACCTTAATACAATCAGTGCTAACATCGATTCCTATTTATTTCTTCTCTTTTTTCAAGATACCTGAAGTTGTGGTGGATAGGTTGGTGAGACTGCAGCGTAGGTTCTTATGGGGTGGTGGATCGGATCAAAATAAGATTGCATGGGTCGGGTGGGATACAATGTGCTTACCAAAAGACAAGGGTGGGCTGGGCATTAAGGATATCAATAACTTTAACATTGCACTGCTTGGAAAATGGAGGTGGCAACTCATGCAGCATAATGGAGAACTATGGGCTAGAGTGGTGGAATCCAAGTATGGAGGTTGGCAGGGTTTGAACGAAGCAGAAAGAGTGGGATCTGAATCAATATGGTGGAGAGATTTAAAAAGGGCTCTAATTCACTCACAACAAGGTCAGCTTATTCAGAATGGTTTGAAGTGGAAGGTGGGCAGCGGAGACAAAATTAAATTTTGGGAGGATAGATGGATATGTGGGGAGGAGTCTTTGGCAGAAAAATTCCCTAGGCTTTATATGATTTCATCACAGCAGCATCAACTCATTCAACAGATGGGAAGCCATAAGGAAAATGGATGGGAGTGGAATTTTACTTGGAGAAGGGCACTGTTTGAAAATGAAATAGACTTGGCTGTAAATTTCCTAGATGAGGTTCAGCACAAGACCATCCAGCAACAAGAAGCAGATGTATGGAAGTGGATCAGAGAACCATCAGGTCAATACTCGGCTCACAACGCGTATAATGCACTAATGGAGGGAGCAGAAATTGCAAGCCAGGAGGAGTGTTTTGATAAGTTATGGGCTTTAAAGGTTCCTAGCAGAGTAAAAGTCTTTACATGGAGGCTACTTCGGGATAGACTTCCCACAAGACAGAATCTTCAGTGGAGACAAGTGCCGATCCTAGAAATGTCTTGTCCTTTGTGTGGAACTGCAATTGAGGATGCTGCTCATCTATTCTTTCACTGCAGCAGAATCCAACCCATTTGGTGGGAGTCTATGTCATGGTTGAATTTAAAAGGTGCTGCCCCACTCACCCCAAAACAGCACTTCCTTCAACATATGGATGTTCAAGCACATGAAGTCAGGATTAACAGGTGGCAATGCTGGTGGCTGACCTTAACATGGTCCATTTGGAGGCATAGGAACAGCATTCTGTTCTCTAATGAAACCTTTAATGCCAACAAGTTATTCGAAGATGCAGTATTTAATCTTTGGACTTGGCTGAGGAACTTAGAGAAAGGCTTTACAACCCACTTTAATCAGTGGTCTAGTAATATTAGACAAGGTTTTTTGTATTAGTAGTGGACAGAATACGCATATTGCATCTATACCCATACCATGGTTCTCCCTCAGAATATGTATGTCTGATTGTGGAACCATTTGTATGGCTATCTTGACTGTATACAGTACCACTGGTACTCTATTCCATATATACAATATATTATTTTTGCTGATTAAAAAAAAAAAAATGTTGTTAAATGGTGAGGTTGATTGACTTAAGGTTTGGTTCGTTGCCAAAGGCTACACTAAGATTTAAGGCCTTGATTACTGGGACACCCTCTCTCATGTGGTCAAGATCACAACTATTCGGCTCTTCCTAGTTATGACAGCTATTTTTCATTGGCCTCTTTATCAATTTGACATAAAAAATGCCTTTCTTCATGGTGATTTAGAGGAGGAAATCTATATGGAGCAATCTTTTGGTTTTGTTGCTTAGGAGGAGTATGGTTTGGTGTGTAAATTGTGTGGATCTCTCTGGGCTCAAACAGACACCACGTGCTTGGTTTGGGAAATTTAGCCATATTGTTTAGAATTTTGGAATGAAGCGAAGTGAAGCAGATCACTCTAGTTTTTATTGTTATGCTTCTCCCAAGAAGTGTGTTTATCTAATTGTCTATGTCGATGACATTGTTATTACTGGGAATGATGCTGCCAAAATTTCCCAACTAAAGTACTTGGTATTGAAGTGGCTCAATCAAAGGAAGGTGTTGTCATTTCACAGAGAAAATATGCTTTAGACATTTTGGAAGAGACAGGTATGACTAATTGTAGGCCTATTGATTATGGATCGAACTCAGAAGTTAATGTCAGATCAAGGTGAACCTTTTCCAAATCCAAAGAGGTATAGAAGGCTGGTCGGGAAACTCATTTATCTCATAATTGCAAGGCCTGATCTATCATTTGTAGTTGGAGTTGTCAGTCAATTTATGCAAGATCCTCAAATTGAGCACTGGAAAGTTGTGATTCACACATTCTTAGATGCATCAAAAAGACTCCAATACAAGGATTATTGTATAAAGATAGTGGGAATACTCAAATTTGTGGGTACTATGGTGCCGATTGGCCAGGTTGTCCCATAGACAGCCGATCCACCACTGGATACTGTGTATCCTTTGGAGGAAATATTGTCCCTTAGAAAAGCAAGAAACAAAGTGTTGTTGCCTGATCAAGTGCAGAAGTAGAATATAGAGCTATGGCTCTTGTTACTAGTGAATTGGTGTGGATTAAACAACTTCTTCAAGAATTAAAATTGTGGTGTTCAATAGATGAAGTTGTATTGTGATAATCAGACAGCTCTTCACATCGCTTCTAATCCTGTATTTCATGAGAGAACTAAACACATAGAGATTGATTCCATTTTGTTTGGGAAAAGCTACGGTCCAAAGAAATCAGTACCGAATTTATTAACTCCAACAACCAGCTTGTAGACATCCTGACCAAGTCCTTGAGAGGTCCTCGGATCCACTTTATATGTTCCAAGCTTGGAGCACAATTTATATGCTCCAACTTGAGGGGAGTGTTAAAGTTGTTGTTTGATAATTTTTTATATTTCTAGTTTGTTGTAGAAGCTTGTAGAAACTCTTAGAAGCTGTCCTGTAATCTGTCACCATAGGCTAGGCTGTAGCTTTCAGTATGAATTATTTTTTGTACTATCTATCAATTCTCATATATATATATGCATCTCTCAGCAAACTAAGGCTGAGGATCCTTTTTGTGTGCTTATTTTTGCACTCAAACATTTCAAGTAATCTAAATTGATTCTTTGCAATCCTTGTTTATTTTCTTAATCTAAGCTCAATCACCTTTTTTCATAATTTCAAAGTGACTCGTGTTTTATCCTTTTGCAATTTACTCAATTTTGAATATCTTTCTTATTCTTAAATACAGGAACCAAAGGTAAAATAAGGTTATAATCATCCATGATTTGGTTTCATATCACAAGACATAAATTGTGAGCCAGTGATTTTTATTTTTCATTAACAAACTTCAATTTTGATGCATTGCTGAAGTTATTGAAGTCCATGATGTTTGTAAATTATGTTAATTGCTTTGGAGTCTGGTGCTAGGTTATCTTTTTGAAATGTTGTTTTCCAGGAAGCACAACCACTTGAAAAAGGTAATTGTGTTTGTGTCATAATCGTGTTAGACATGCATCAATATTTAGTCTTAAGACCTGTTTGGGTAAGCTTATCTAGAAGCATTTCTAGGGAAAGAAAATAAGATGAAAAAAATGAAATGAGTTTCTCCATATACTCAAATTAATTTATAGTAGCTCTCTTCTTTGATAGAAGCTATATGAGAGAACTTCTACAAAATAACTTAATTTATGCATAAGCTAATTTTAGCTTATGGAGAAGTTTATTTCATTTTTTCTTCATATTTTCTTTTCGTAGAAGTACTTTTGGATAAACTTACCCAAACAGACCCTTTGAGACTTCTCAGACAATGCAAATACTCTGAACTGTATATTATATTTTTTTTTTAACTTTTATTTTTAAAACTTTAATATCAACACAAATGGGAATATCACAATTCATAATATTTAAAATAATTAGATAAATTATAGTATTTTATTATGTTACTCACTCTCACTTTTAAAACAATGATTTTCATGTTGTATTATGATTCTATTGCATGCTATAATATTTAATTTTAGTCGTATTGCGTATCTATGTTTTTTCTTATCAACCAATGTTGTTAGTTTTGTTAGAAGGTTAGTGGGAGGGATTCGAACCACCAACTTCTCCCTTCTCCCTTCTCTTACCAAGTCAATCTTAGAACTCCTTGTGTGTCTATGTTGTAACATGTTTGTGTCCAATGTTGTATCCATGCTTCAGTTTTTTTTTGTTTTGCTTTTGTACGTTACTTTTTTATGATTTGTAAGTATGTTTCTTTTTCCTTAACCACTGTAACCTATTTGATTTGATGTTACAAAGGCACATCTAACATGCTTTGAGCTCAATTGTAGAACTGTGCTGAGCAATGTGTGCCTGTTAGAGTCATTCGTGGTCACGAATCTTCAAGCAGTTACACTGGTAAAGTATACACATATGATGGCTTGTACAAGGTAATTCTTTGAAAATCTTACTCAAATATGTTTTTCTTCAGTGATTGGATTTTCATTTTGACAAACATATCTGCATAGAGAGCTTAACATATCAAATCTTAATTTTTAAAATGTTAAATTTGAATTCTCACACTTTTGAGTTAAGACTTTGATGAGTGAGTACTTTCTCAATACTTTCAATGTGCCGTGTTTTTCTTCTATTTTAATTTCAAAAGTCTTGACTTTTTAATTTATTCCTATGTAAATTTTTTAATGTCTCGTCACTTTGATTTCTATATAATGAAACAATATCCACATTATTGATTGTGAAGGCATTTTTTATTATACTTGATTCCTTGTTGAGGTATATTTCATTGTTGTTTAACAACGATCCTATATATATATGTTCTTACTTTTTAATTTATATTTTAAATTTTAAAACAATTGATGGGGAAACTAACTAGTTGATGCTTAAATATTGGCATTTTTTATTCATTCATCCAACATTTTGTGTTCTAATTTAAGATTTGATTAGTTAGCTTTTAAGCCAAGTTATTTGTTTTTCAACCAGTGCATTTTGATGATACTTCATTGATATTTGAGATAATCTCATCCTGTTAATCAAAGTCAATTAGTAATTAGTATTAGGAAGTTTTGATAATTTGTTGTGAGAAGGGGATTGATGCTTTATTTTCATGATTTATTTTGGCACTAGAGAAGAGTTCGTGAGATGAGCTAGCAGCTGTGTTGAATTTCTTCTAATTCCTATTTTATTGTAGTTGTCTTCATTGTGGCATTTGCTCTCGTCTCTAATGTTGAACATTTTAATTGCTGATAAAAAATGATTCTGAAAATGGGACAGCATTTGCATGCAAGTTAAGGGTTGTACTTCAAGTGTTTTGTGTTTTTTTTTTGTTTGTATTGCAGGTTGTCAATTATTGGGCAGAGAAGGGAATATCTGGATTTACAGTCTACAAGTTTAGACTTAGGAGGCTCGAAGGGCAACCTACATTAACCACAAATCAGGTTTATTATAATTCTTTAATTTCATCCAAAAACATTTCTTGTTTTGTTGCCTTTTGTTTTTACATGAAATTGCTGTTTATTTATGATGATGGTGAGCCCTGATGCAATGGTAATGTTGTCCTCCTTGTTTTACATTTTTAGTGGAATCAAAGTTGTAATGTTTTGAACCTTGTGTCTATTTTTATTCTATTTTTAAAATGCACTAAATGTACAACAGAATCCACATGTTCCGTCTTGTTCTATCCCAACTACCGAATGTTTCTTTAGGGTGATTTATTTTGTAATCTAAGCAGTGGGACTTTAAAATATCTTTGCTTATCTTACATTGTTAACAGGTATATTTTACTTATGGACGTGTACCTCAAACTCTAACAGAAATACGAGGGTAAAAGAAACTTTTATAAATTGAATATTTAATATACTTTATATAAATTATATTGGCTTAATATCTCGGTATACTTTTCCTTAGATTGGTTTGTGAGGATATCACTGGAGGTCAAGAAGATATGCCCATTCCGGCTACAAATTTGGTTGATGACCCCCCTGTTCCACCCACAGGCAAGTTCAATAAGGGGTTTGCAATATATACATATATATAGTGATATAATTAATATAATTAGTTTTTATTTTTCATTCAATCGTTGATTGTCATGGTTTCGAATTCGGAAAGTCTCTTTGTATATGCAAGGGTAAGGCTGCGTACAATGACCTTCTCCCATACCTTCACATAGTAAGGAGTCGTTTCTGGCACAGGGGTACGTTAATTTATTTTTTTTTATAATTCAATCATCGATTGAAGGTTGTTGATGTTATTTTTTTATTATTCAATCATCGATTGCCATTAATTGAAAATTGTTGACTTTTGTAATGTCTTTTAAATCTTGTATCAAGAGTGATTTCTAATTTCTTGACAGTGTAAATAACACTATATCATCAGTCAGTGGTCAAGGACTAAATGTCTGACTTATATAATAAGTGTTTTAAAACTCATCTATAGTGATTCTTAATTGATTGACAGTGTAAATAAAATACATATTTCATCAGTCAGTGATCAAGGTCTTACTATTGTTGCATCCCTGCTCCCCACGTCAGTGGCCCTCTTAACCTGAAATGGTGGGGGAGGGGGGTGAACTGAAAACAAATTCTATAGGGTTTTTCAATGTTATTTAGTGGATGAAATTTATTATTCAGAAACTCTTCCTTCCATGAATCTCTCTTATCATTAGCTCCTTTATTTTTTCCTGTGCCCTGTTTGTGGGATTTATTGTTTTCAAAATCTTGAGGAACCAATTATCAACCATACATACCATTGATCCCCTCCTGTTCATTTAAATAACTAAAATTTAAATTGTTATAATTAAAATGTGTTATAAATAAATTAGTTTTTAACATATAAACTATATTTAGATTTATGATGAATAATTTATAGTGATACATGGTTATTTTTAATTATTGATGATATTTTCTTAAAAAATTATTGAAATTCAATTTAAAGTTCCTAAAAATGCTATTGTTGAAGAAAAACTCTTAAAAAGCTCTTGTTGGAAAATCACCCGTGTTGAGGATTGTTATTCTAATTTATATATAGAGAGGACATGAACTTAGAAAAAGTTAACTAGAGTTGTGAATTAATTTGAATTCTTACTAGAATAGAGAGTCAACATACTATTATTTACGCATTATAAACTTGTGATACTAGCTGAAGTATAATCGTAACAAATACAACTGCCATAACTAACTAACTAACTAATTACGTAGTTAAACAGAGATATTAACCAGACTACTGACTAACTACATAAACTACCATGAAAAGATTTAAGATTCCTGAATTAATGTCTAAACCCAATGATTCAAAGAAAAGTTAAAAAATCATGAAAAAAAAAGCTGTCTTGGGGAAGACCACACTGACACAACGATTGTATTTCTGAAATAAGATGAATTGAGCAGGCTTCAGTAGAAAATCATTTCTAGCTTGAGAAGTGGATTTGCTAATTTTATTGTATTTATTTTTCTCCTGCTAATTTGCTTATATGGTTGATGTTTTTTAAAAAAATAATGTTGTAATAGTTATCAAATAGTATGTTTACTATTTTACTTTGGTTTGATGTGTAGTTTTTTTATATTTTAGGTTTCACATATTGTAAGTTTGTTAAGGTTGCAAAAAATGTGAAGCTTCCCATGAATGCCACTGGATGCGAATGTAAAGGCATTTGTAATGACCCAACAACCTGTGCATGTGCATTGCGTAATGGCTCTGATTTTCCCTATGTATCTCGGGATGGTGGCAGGTTAGAAACTCAACTGGTTAAATGCATATTAAATTTTATTTGCTTTAATATTTGATGTGGCTTTCATGTATATATTGACAGGTTAGTTGAAGCTAAAGATGTAGTATTTGAATGTGGTCCGGAATGTGGTTGTGGGCCAGGTTGTGTGAACCGAACTTCTCAAAGAGGACTTAGATATCGTCTGGAGGTTGCATATTGGTTTCCGCATTTTTGGATTATTTATTTAAATATATTGTGCTTTTAATGGTGTATTTAATTAAATTTGCATAGGTTTTCCGTACTGCAAAAAAAGGATGGGCTGTTAGATCCTGGGATTTTATACCTTCTGGAGCACCTGTGTGTGAGTACACAGGAATACTTGCCAGGGCAGAGGATATGGATAGCGTTTTAGAAAATAATTATATCTTTGAGATAGATTGCTTGCAAACTATAAAGGGGCTAGGGGGAAGAGAGGTATTGAATCCTATGAAAAATCTTGTAACATTTTTTTTTGTCTGTTGCTTCAGTTTAATGCAAAGAACCTTTGTCTTATCTCGTGGGCAATGTTAATTTTTGACAGCGGCGGTCACAAGACGGAGACATTCCTGCAAATCTTTTGGACAAATATCATGATCAATGTTCTGAAAGTGCGCCAGAGTTTTGTATTGATGCAGGATCTACTGGAAATATTGCTAGGTTTATAAACCATTGTTGTGAGCCTAATCTGTTTGTTCAATGCGTTTTGAGCACACACAATGATTTGAGATTGGCTCGTGTAATGCTGTTTGCTGCTGACAACATACCCCCTTTGCAGGTAACTCATTTTCTATATTTTCTCCCACTTTATCTGATGCATTTTTAGCAATGACTTAAATCTCTTTGATTGCTTGCAGGAATTAACGTATGACTATGGTTATGTGCTTGATAGCGTCTTGGACTCTGATGGGAAGATCAAGCAAATGCCATGTTATTGTGGAGCCTCCGTCTGCAGGAAGCGATTATTCTAATCCTCTCTAGGAAAAGTTGTGTGTGGTCTTTTTGCAAAATTAGTGCGGTTAAGTATTGGTTGTTTAAAACTTGAGCTGCAAAGTGCTCTATTCATTCGTGGTTGATGTGCGCGGTATATACATTGGGCTGAAATTGTAGCAAAGGAACATTGTAATTTTTTGTGCAGATTCAAGAAAATGATATATATATATATATATATATATATATATATATATATATATATATATATATATATATATATATATATATATAGGCTTATTTTTTGCTAGAAATAACCTGCTTTACTGATTACTGCAAGTTTATTGTGTTTTTAATTTTTTTTAGGTTTGATTTTATTTTTTATGGATACAGTTAGATCATCTAATTTTAAAATAGGTTTAATTTGATCATATCATCTAAATTGAATTAACAATGTTTGTAAAATTTAGTGAATTAACAATGTTTGTAAAATTTAGTGAGATGACATTGACATAACATGTTTTTTCTAACACCCCTCAAATTTTAATTGATTTAATTGAATAAAAAAAAATTAAAAGATCAAATTAAACTAAAAAAAATAATATAGGGAAAAATTAATTTAATCTTTTTGTAAAGATATAAGGAGACTATACATTTAGAAGAATTAACTGTCTTGTGAGTAGCACTAAAAAAAATGAAGGATAGCCGATCAAAATGAGAAAAAAAAAACATAAGAACCAAACAACTAATACTTGAGGTTGCCTTACGGTTTAAGTGTGCTTGATTAGAGGGTAATGTTAGATGCATTAGCACTTAATGTTAAAGGACAAAAATATCCTTGGTGTTATTTTAAAAAGTTTTGTGCACCCAGCCTCCATTTCTCATGCCGCGAATGCTATTCTTCTTCTTCATCATCTTTCGTTCCTTGTGAGCTGTCGTGTTCGTTGTGCTTCGGAGCTTCTTATAATCCATGTTTTGTTGGCATTGAGGACGTGCATTGGACTGCTCCACTATCGATTGTCGAGGTAAGCCTCTTCTCCCTGTGGGTGTTGTTTTCGTTTTTGCGTCGTTTGTGCTTTTGTATTGTGTAGGGATTTAGTTGATCCGCATTGGAGGTAGTTTATAGGATTATGCATACGGATGAAGTAGGATGTAGATGATCTGTAATGGATTTTAGGCTTACGGATGAAATAAGCAGCATACAGATCAAGTTGATCCGTATGAGTCTTATGGATCATGTTAATCCGTATGAGTCTTACGGATCATGTTAATCTGTAACATGCATATGGATCAAGTTGATTCGTAGGTGTCTTATGGATTACCTTGATCTGTAAAACACATACAGATCAATTTGATCCATATGACCCTATTTTTATTAAAAAAAATGTAAAATAGGTTTTAATTTATGAAAAATGTTTTTTATTAGGGTTTAGGGTTAGTTTTGAGGGTTTTAGGGTGAAGTAGAATACGAATGAATAATGAAATAAGTTTCAAATTATGTTGTAATTCTTTGATCAAGTTGATATTGCTTTGAAATTTGTTTATGCTAAAAAGTTTGGTTTGTATTGTATAATGTTTGAATTGTTTGAACATGTTGATATTGGCTTGAAATTTGGTTAGTTTGTATTACTTTTGACTTCAGTGGAATACCTTAAGCCAAATGACTTTAAATAAGCGAATACCTCAAGCCAAACCATGGGTTAAGCGAATACCTTAAGCACATAACTTGATTTTAGCTGATAGGAGGAACTCAATCTTTTTACCTTTTTAATTACTTATCCTATAAGTAGTTATGGAGAATTTCATTGACATACCTAAACTAAATGTGAACCAGATACTTTAGATAAGTATTTAGCCTATTAATTAGATTGTGATGAATTTGTGTAGTTATACAATTTGTATATGTTTAGGATGGCAACTTCCTAACAAAATGGTATATGGTGTCCGTCCAAGTGTTGATGAGTATGAGAAGTTAATACAGTTTCTCTGCTTGAAGGCTTTGGATTGGGAAATGGTAGAAAATCTACAGGAGGAAATGAAAGGGAGTGGTTTGCATCTCAAAGGCATGATGACGGGTTTGATTAGAGTTGTCAAGGAGATGGAGAAGGAGGTTGTGGAGGTTGAGAGCATTACTGCAGTGGCGTAAACATCTGGTGCACCTAGCATCACCCCTGATTAGACTGCATTCATATTTTTTTATTGATTTGTTTTAGTTTTCCAGGTCCATATATTCATTGAATTTCTTTTATGGAAAAAAATAAAAACAATAAATAAATAAATTATTATGCTTGAAAATATGAGTGTATGACTTTGTCGTCATGTAATTTAGTGATTATAATTGAACTGATAACTGAACAAATTGAAAAGATTGAAAAAAAAGTTTAGGTTAAAGTAGATTTTGGTTCCTATATTGAAAATTATGTAAGATGAAAATACTAGCAAACGTACTCCTTTCAAGATTATTTTATCATCAGTTAAAATTTATTATTAACATACCCTTTTCAATTCAATGTTCCTTCCTGACCCTTTATTTTTCTAAGCCTTATCTAAACACGAAAAAGAGAGTTGAATTATGTTATGAAAATTTTTTGTAACTACTATTTGAAAACCAAACTTAATGTTATTTTCTTAACAAAGTCTTTTTATAGGCTCTACGCAAATCACTAAGATATACTTACAAGGTAAACTCTTGAGGCAATTGTCTTTGATGACATATGAAATCCTTTTAGCCTAATGTTCAGACAGAAACTAAGGAGCTGCAAGTGGGAAAGAATGGGCCAGAAGAAGCTTCAAAAGATAGGCCCAAGAGGAAGCATTATCGACTTTCATACCTGAAGGATTATGAGTAAAAGACTAATTAAGCAGAAGCAAATATCATAGTTGGTTGAGGGAATAATTTTGTTAGAGTGTTGTTGGTTATTAGGACCTTTCTGTTAGAGTATTGCTGGTCGTTAGCACCTTTCTGTTATGATTGTTAGACCTTGGTCTGGTAATAGGATAGACTATATATATATATGTATGAAGTTTCTTAAGAGGAAGCAGAAAATAATATCACTCTTTTTTTCCTTACATTCTCTCCTGTTTGGAGGCAACCTTTAGTCCTCAAATTCTAAGGGGCAGTTAAGGTTCAGAGCCTTAACAACTTGGTGCTTTCATTGCCATGGTGGAATCGATCCGTTCAAAGTCCAACATAGACCGTATCAAAGACACCATTGCTCGACTCACCTACTCTCAAATCAACATGTCCACCAAGATCGACAACCTTATCCTTCGCCTGGAACGATTGGAGACCATCCAACCTTTCCCTGCTTCTTCCGCTTCCACTCCCTACCTATAATCACCTTCCTCGGCCCACCACAGGATGAAGTTAGAAGTTCCCCACTTCAACGACATTGATCCCATGGGTTGGATCTTTAAGATCACCCAATTTTTTGATTACCACTCTACTCCAGATAGTGAATGTCTGACCATAGCCTCCTTCTACATGGATGGTCTAGTGTTGGCATGGCTCCAATGGATGTCTCAGAATGCCCAACTATCCTCGTGGTCTCCTTTTCTCCACGCCCTCGAAGCCTGTTTTGCACCGTCTTCCTACGAGGACCTGACTGGGCTGCTTTTCAAGCTAACACAACAAGGTATAGTTACTGAGTACCTTTCTGAGTTTGAATCGTTGGCCAATCGCATCGTGGGGTTGCCGAATCAATTCCTCCTTAGTTGCTTTGTCTCAAGACTCACCATTGAGATTCACCGTGAGGTACAGGCCCTACAACCTCTGACGCTAACTCAGGCAGCGTCTCTGGCTCGTCTCTAGGAGGAGAAGATCCTCAATTCCCGTTGTTCCCTTCGAGTCAAACCTCCGTTGTCGTTTTCAGGACCGCCACGATCTCGATTTTCTTCGACCATGGGACCTCTGTCACCTCGCTTCACCACAAGTTCCTCATCATTAGTTTCGACGCCACCATCGCTCCTTCCCAGCAAACCACCACCCATTCTGATTAAGCGCTTGTCTCTGAAAGAAATTACGACTTGATGAGAGAAGGGGTTGTGCTTTAATTGCGATGAAAAGTTTTCACGGGGTCATCGCTGCTCCTCTAAGCTCTTTCTGTTGATTTTTAAGGATGAAGAGGAGGACCTTCCCGAAGGTTCCCTTCCCTCTTTAGCACCTAATACACTAACGGACCCGAATACTCTACCCCATGTCCAAATTAGTTTACATGCCTTCTCGGGCCATGCAGCCCCAGAGATACTCTGCTTATTGGGCTAGATTTCACGCAAGTCGGTGCTAATATTAATAGATGGGGGTAACACCCATAATTTCGTGCAACAACAACTTGTTTCAACACTAGGCTTCTACACTCAGACCACAACCCCATTAAGAGTCACTGTCGGCAACGGTGATGAACTTCAATGTCACCAGCTTTGCAAGGATGTTCCAGTACATATTTAGGGCCAAACCTTCTCAATCAATTTCCATGTTCTGGCCTTGTGTGGAGTCGACCTTGTACTTAGCGTTCAATGGTTGAAGTCGTTGGGTCCAATTCTCACGGACTACAACACTCTTACCATGCAATTCCGCTATGAAGATAGGGTAGTGGAGCTCACTCCAGTAACCCCTCGATTGCTACGGCGCATGACCCAGTCCGGCACTGCGAGCACGTTCTTCCACTTGCGCATAGAGCCTCCTTCAACCCAAAAAACTTCTTCCCCAAACTCTCCTCACCATCAATCACCTGCCATCTCCAGCCTCATTGCCCAATTTCACAATCTATTTCAGCCACCTATGACCCTACCACCAGCACGCACCACTAATCATTCCATTACGCTCATTCCCAATGCCTCCTCTATGAATGTCAGGCCCTACCGATATCCATAGTACCAAAAACAAGAGATCGAAAACCAGGTTGACACAATGCTAAAACAGGGGCTCCTACAACCAAGTACCAGCGCTTTTTCATCTCCGGTCCTGCTCGTGAAGAAGCGAGATGGTTCTTGGCAATTTTGTGTGGACTACCGGGCTTTGAATGCTATCACGGTCAAAGACCACTTTCTTATTCCAATAGTGGATGAATTGTTGGATGAGCTCGACGATGCCAAGTGGTTTTCAAAACTGGATTTATTGCAATGAATCAGATATTCAAACCTTATTTGCGCAAATTTATTATTGTTTTCTTCTACGATATTTTAATTTATAGTGCTACCTTCAATGATCATCTGCTCCATTTCACAACTGCGTTCCAGGTTTTACAGAATGGAGAATTCCACCTCAAGTTGTCCAAATGCTGTTTTGCTTGGACCCTAATAGAATACCTGGGTCACTTGGTTTCGGCGGCAGGAGTAGAACAAGTACCAAAAAAGGTGAAGGCAGACCAACAAAGGCCACCACTGCGTTCATTTTCGGGCCTTGCGTGGATTTTTTGGTCTGACGGGGTTCTATTCCAGATTCATTAAAGGCTATGCAACCATAGCGGCGCCATTAATGCACCTCCTAACCCAGGAGCAGTTCAGGTGGCCACTAGAGGCAGACCTTGCTTTTCAAATTCTCAAGGATGTTGTCAGTACGACACCAGTCTTAGCTTTACCCAACTTCGCCATTCCATTCGTAGTCGAGACAAACGCCTCGAGGGTTGGTATGGGCACAATGTTTTCGTAGGGAGGTCACCTCATCGCCTTTTTCAATAAGTAGTTCTGCCCCAAATTAATTGGTGCATCCACTTACATCCGAGAACTTGTCGCCATTACCACGACGGTCAAGAAGTGACGTCAATATCTGTTAGGACATCGTTTTATCGTCCTCACTGATCACCGCAGTCTTAAAGAACTCATGGCACAGGTGATACAGACACCAGAACAACAATTGTATTTATCTCGCCTTCTTGGATATGACTATACAATCCAATATCGTGCCAGCAAATCCAACGTGGTGGAAGATGCCTTATCAAGAGTCTATGAACCACCTACAGGGACTCTGTTGTTATTGTCCACACCCCACTTCGCTTTTCTTGAGGAATTGAAGAAGGAGTTAATTGCAAATTCTGATTTTCTCGTGCTTCGACAAGTCATCCAGTTCATCCCTGACTCTCATCTCAATTATTCCATTACTCAAGACTTCATCATGAAAAATGGACGAAGTTGGTTACCAAATGGACTTCCTTTTATTCAAACTCTATTGTCTGAATTTCACCAGTCACCGACGAGAGGCCATATGGGGGTCTGCAAAACTCTGGCTCGCCTAAACGATAATTTTACTTGGGCTAACATTCATCAGGATGTTCGCAAATTCATTCCTAGCTGTTTGGATTGCCAACATACTAAATATGAAACCACTTGCGCATGAGGATTATTGGTTTTGTTGCCGGTATCTCAAGACCATGGGAAGATTTGTCCATGGATTTAATTTTTGGTCTACCGGCGTATCGCGACCATACATCAATTTTGGTGGTGGTGGTGGATAGATTTTCGAAGGGTACCACTTGGGTATGCTACCCATACACCATAATGCTCATTTAGTAGCCTTGCTATTCTTGGACATTGTCGGTAAGCTTCATGGTATGCCCCGTAACATCGTCTCTGACAAAGACCCACTGTTCATTAGCAGATTCTGGCGGGAGTTGTTCTCCGTAAGTGGCACGAAGCTCCGCATGAGCTCTACCTACCACCCTCAATCAGATGGTTATACTGAAGTTGCAAATCGAATCGTTGAGCAATATCTCAGGGCCTTTGTTCATAACAGACCGACATCATGGGGGCGGCTTTTGATGTGGGCCGAATGGTCCTACAATACATCATCCCACTCTGGTATTAGCAATATGTCACAAGCACCTCCAATCTCGAAGCAGTAGATGAGTTACTCACAAATCGAGGTTCGGTATTTGCTTCCCTACGCAAGAAACTGTTGAAAGCTCATAATTGCATGAAGAAGGTAGCAGATGGCCATAGGAGAGATAAAGAGTTTCAGATTGGTGATTGGGTGATGGTGAAATTGAGACCACACCGACAAGTCTTAGCTACAGGACAATCTTATTCAAAACTGTCTAAGCGATTTTATGGACCGTTTTAGGAGGAAGATCGCATTGGAAAAGTGGCCTATAAACTACAACTGCCAGAACACTCCCGCATTCACCCGGTGTTCCACTGCTCAATTCTGAAACCATTTCATCAATCTTCTTTGATGATACCAGAAGCCGTAGCTCTACCAATGTCAGCAGTGGACAACAAACCTGAGGTTCGTCCTTTAGTTTTCTTGGCAACTCGATGGGACTCTACTTCTTATGAGTCGAAACAACAAGTCCTCGTTCAATGGACTGGGTTAGCTCCGAAAGACACATCTTGGGAGGACTGGTTTGACTTAAAGGCTACTTATCACCTTGAGGACAAGGTGTTGTCTGATGCGCACGGGAATGTTAAGAAAAAAACTAAGGAGGTGCAAGTGGGAAAGAATGGGCCAGAATAAACTTCAAAAGATAGGCCCAAGAGGAAGCATTATCAACCTTCATACCTAAAGGATTATGAGTAAAAGACTCATTTAGCAGAAGCAAATATCATAATTAGTTGAGGGAATAGTTCTGTTAGAGTGTTGTTGAGTATTGTTGGTTGTTAGCACCTTTCTGTTATGATTGTTGGACTATATATGTGTGTGTGTGTGTGTGTGTGTTTTTTTTTTTTCTTAAGAGGAAGCAAAAAATAATATCAGTCTTTTTTTCCTTACCTTCTCTTCTGTTTGGAGGCAGCCCTTAGTCCTCGAATTCTACGGGACAGTTAAGGTTCAGAGCATTAACACATATACACTCAGAATGTTCACGAAGTTACAAAGTACAAGAAATCACATAGAATAGTGTCACTAAATTCAAACAAAAAATTATTATTTGCATTGGTTCCTTTAAGGCTTTATAGAGAATTGTAGAGTATGTTATACTCTGTTGAAGCTCTCATGTTCTGTTCATTGTAATTTGAACGTTGGTATAATAAATGTTGCATAATGTCTATAACCAACTTTTGTCATCTAGGATTTGATAAAGCATATTACTTATTTTGTTTGCTTCTAACTTTCAGAAACAAGCATCTATTTTGAATTTAAAGGAACGAAACACTTAAAAAAATGGTGATGAACTCGTCGGTATAACTTACCATCTAACATGCTGTAGAGGGACATTTTCCTTGCTTAATTCAAATCATTTTCATGGTATCTCCCAACGTCATAGATAACACTACCAATGTTCCACTTGAACCTTCAGAGACTTGTCTCGTGCTTCGCCCAAAAATGAATTTAACGATAGAATTGAGCGAGAATATTTGCAAAAGTGGTTGTTAGGAGTTTCTTCACGTTAATAATAAAGGGAGTTTACCTACAAGGACTACACCACTTAAAGTTAGAAAAGAGAAGGAAAAAAACTTACTCCCTCCTTTCTATTAGTATTGTAATAAAGAAAATCAATAAATAAATAAAAGAAAATAATAATTTGACAAAATCTTTTTATTATTAATTCATTTTTAGATTGATACTCATAATTAATAAGAAATATAAGTAAAAAAATCATTAATATTACGTTAAGAAGTTAAAATAATAATTATTATAAGATATATATTTTTCCTTCCGAAAGAGAGTATTTCAAAATGTTAAGTTTGTGGAAAAATAACTATGGACTGCATTTCGCATATTTATATTCAAAGAGAATTAAACGTTTTGAAATATAAACCAGGTGAAAACTGCTATTATGGGCAACTGGCTAACTGTTCACTATTGAAAAATACATTTTTAACACATCTTATCTTAGCTCTGATCATTATGCTTGAGTTGAAGCTCATACCTAAGGCAGTTCTACTTCTAGAAACTAATGAACTTGGCCATAGGCAAATCTTGGCACATGATGTCGTTCCACAAATTTACGAAAGGGAGCATTAGTCTGAGGGAAACAAAGGGGGAAAAAGGTACAAGTCTGATAATGTCAAATTATGCAAGTCTAGGAACTAACTACGCCATTACACAGGCTCCTCCTGAGCTTTCTTCCTGTACTGGCGGTTTAACTTCTGCAAGCTCTTTTTAACGACTTCAACTTCTGGTTCATCTTCTTCCATTGCACAAGCATCACTGTTCTCAGAATCACCAGCAGCTATGCCAACAGGGAAGGCTCTTCTATTCATGGCCTCCATGCCAGCATCAAGCTTTGGCTTTGGCACCGTCTCACTGTCGCACATATTGGCATCTCCAGATTTCTTCTTTGATATAAAGGTTACCGATGGAAGATCTTCCAAAGCTTCATCTGCTTGAGATCCAGTTCCCTTGGCAGCATTTGACCCCTTCAACTGCGAAAGGAAGCTCATGCATGATTCCTTATTTGATTTGTCATCCATGTCACTTGGAGAATCATCAAAAGTGTAACGCGTGTATCTTGAAGGATTACGAATGTAATCTGGAACTGCTGAATCAAATTCTTGCGACTTTGACAACTGATCCGAAGCTGTATCCTCTTCCATTGAAGAGGTCTTCATGCGAACATCCCTGGTTCCTTCATGCCCATCAACATCATCATTACCTCTATCGTCACATTCAGAATCAAACCGAACACGTTTCTGCGGCCTGGGCTCCGAAGGGTTATCCTTACTTCTCAAGATTGACTTTGGGTTAACAGCATCACCACCACTACCAATGTCTGGCGCAGATTTCTCAGACACATGCAGAGCATCAATTTTTTTAGCTGCTGCTTCATCATCCTGCTTCAGCCTAATCCTCGCAGCCAAATGATTTGCACGCGGGTCTCTCACTAAATCTCTGAACGAAGTGGGGAAAACATTGCAAGAACTAATCTCAACTCCATCGTCATTTATATCCTTCATATACAAGCGATCACCCAAGTTCTCTTTGCCTATAGCCTGCTTGTCATATTGATCCTCCTCTTCCTGCATAAAGTGAGATTCAGTCAATTTTCTTTACTAATCCCAACTTTGAGGATGAAAAACTAGTAACAATTAGTCGCAACAAGAATCACAAAAATGAAAAAAAAACATAGTACTCTCAAGTTATATTCTTGATTTGAGCTCACACAAATAATAATAATAATATAAAACAACTTATTAAACTTAAATACCACCGTCCCAATTGAAAATCCCGCTCCAATTAATCCACATGTTTTGTTGTATTTGAAATTTACATATATAATCTTAGTCCATCACCGTCATAATAGACTTCTTCAATATATCCATATCTTCCTTTCCTACCCAATTTTTCAACAAAAAAAAAGATGCAAAATTTAAAAAATGATTGATTCCATTGCAGTTCTAAATTCTAAATGAAAAAAAGAAATCAATTTCGGTCATCTAATTGGCTGAGTGAAATGGGTTTAAAATTATAATTAAACAATGGGTTTAAAAGAGGGATGAAAGTTACATACCTCGTAATCGAGGGTGCAATCTCGGCCAATACCAGCCTTAATCTGCCACTGTTCATCATCGTAATCAGGGGGTTTAGAGGGTCCACGTGGCTCTTCTTCTTCGTCGTCGTCGAAATCATTGAGGTCCTTCTCGAGCTGAACCCGGGAACTGGAAAATGAATAGGATTGGGATTGGGGTTTAGTTTTGGGCTTGGGTTTGGGTTTGGGGGTGCGATTGGAAGGGGTGTTTTGGATTTCGTCTTCGGTGAGAGACCAGAGTGAGTTGAGGGAAGAAGAAGCGGGGATTGGAAGAGAACCAAATGCTCTCTCTGCTCGCACTCTGAAACTGTCTTCCATGATGCCGTTGGGTGCAGTGGCTGAGGGAACCGTACACAAAGAATTGTTCTGTTTATGTAGGCAAAAGGGTAAGGGTGAGGGAGTGTATTATTGGCGTTACGAAGAAGCCTGTTATTCCAAAGAAGCTTGTGAGGTAAGTCCAATACTTTATACTAGCAATTTGTGGCTGCGTATCCTCTAAAAAACTTTGGCTGATGCTAGGTGCACCCAGCATTATGGCTGGTACACCAAGCACTTAATGGAAAAAGTTGAAAATACCCTTGCGTATTTTTTAAAAAGTTTTGTGCACCAAGCTTTTCTTCTTCTGCCATTCTCCTTCTTCCGCGAGCTGAGTCTCCTTCTTCCGCGAGCTGCCTCTTCTTCTTTTGCGAGTTGCTTCTTCGTCATGTGTGTGCCTCTTCTTCTTCCATTCTCCGTGAGCATTATTGGCGGTGTTATCGTGGTAGTTTTTCTCTTCTGGCAAGACGTACATTGCGGTGCTCCACCATCGAGGTAAGCCAATTGTCCCTTTTCTTGTGTCGTTCTGCTTCCATTTTTGCTTGTGTAGTGCAGTTTGTAGGGATGTAGTTGATCCGCGTAGGGATTTAGGTCATCCGTAGTAGAGACAAGGTCGGACATAGTTGATCCGCAATAGGAATAGATGATCCGTAGTCTGTGTTGAGCTTACGGATCAAGTTGATCCGCAAGCAGCATAGGTTGATCTGCAAGCTTCTTACGGATCAACTTGATCCGCAAGAATCTATTTTAATTTTAAAAAGTGGAAATTAGGTTATAATTTATGAAAAATGGTTTTTAATTAGGGTTTAGGGTTACTTTTGAGGCTTTTAGGCTGAAGTATGATATTGTATAATGCTTGTTTATGATATTGGTTTGAAATTTGGTTTTAAGGCTTTTTGGTTTGTATTGTATAATGTATGATATTGTATAATGCTTGTTTTAGATATTTTGATTGGTGTGAATTTATATTTTGAAGGTTTCAATGATTTATTACTTTATCTATATCTTGTATGCTAGTGAATAACAAATTGAGAATAGGAACACAAACTATTAAGTTGTAGCACTACTTTGAACACAAACTATTAAGTTTTGCTGAAAGTTTCTCCTAGTTCTGTGTTTGAAGCCCTTAAATTTAGTCACTCATTAGAATCCCAAAAGCATGCCAAAAAACATTAGAACCCTATAATCTTTTTTAAGGGCTTCTCATATGGTGCTTCTCATGTGCTTAAAAAAGATTAGAACCCTTAAATTTAGACAAGAATTTCTGATGCTGCTTCTCATATGCCTGATAGCAGTAAACTAACTAGGTCCAAAACTTCCTGAAATTATTGTATAATAGATCATTAACCACAAAACAAAATCATAAACTATCTTAGCAATAAGAGAAATAAATGGTGCCACTCCGATGCCACAAAACTGAACCTAGCTCATCCATGACATAGCTGAAAAATATGGACAAAAAATGTGCAGTGAGTTCAAGTGGAGGTGTATCATTGGGAAAAATTGATGATTCATGGGACACTTCAATTTTGTTTTTATCCCATTTAAAGTATTGAACCCAACCATTAAGTAGTCAAACATTGATCCTAGATTTAGTAAGTTGAACAAGTTAAAATTGTGATGAATTTGTGTGGTTTAGTGATGGAATTTGTGGTAGATATTTGCAGATCATGGTTAGGACTAGAGGCTTAGGTCGTGCCTTAGGTAGGGTTATTGGTAGAGCTCTAGGGAGAGAGGATCGTCATGATTCTGATGATGCTCCCCAACGGCGAAGGCCTACCACATCGGCACGCAGACAACAGGGAGCTGTCCTTGTTGCCGAGGATGAGCTTGTGCTACCTGCGGACGAGCCTGTGGTACCTACGGTTGACCCTGTGGTAGCTTCCGATGAGCCTATGATAGATGCAGACGTACAGGACACTGGTGCAGAGGCTGTTGCAGATGAGCCTGAGGGATTTCTAGGTGGACCGCGTGACGCGCTGGTGCTTACTAAGTATGCTAACCATGTTGCAGCCAGCGTATGGAGCAGAGAGGTATTTATAATTTTCAATTTAAGTTATTTGTTAAGTAAGTTTTATTATCGAGATTTGTATTCCTTTAAAATATTATGTTAATAAATTGCCTGTTCCTTTATACTTCAATTTAGGAACGACCTGAATTGAAGTTATCCTCTTATGGGAGGGAGGTGTAGAAATTAGGTAGGCCTGTTCCTGTAATTGGGGGTTAGTTGCTGGCACAGGAGTAAGTCCTCTGATCGCGTGTTCAGTAGACACTAGTGATCAAGGACTTATATCCTCGTTTGTGGAGAGATGGCACAGGGAGACTAGTAGTTTTCATCTTCCCATAGAGGAGGTTACCATCACCTCGACAACGTGGCGTCTCTTCTTCATCTTTCCGTTGTTGGAGCCTTCCATAGCTTCCAGCCTCTGCACGTCGACGAGGCGATGTTGATGTTGGTTGACTTGCTATTGGTCTCAGGAGAGGCAGCTAGGGCCAAGACAAGACATTGCCATGGACCATACGTACGCCTATCTTGGCTACGAGATATATATCAGCGCAAATGTTAAGCCGGACATTGGACAACTGCAGCTCGTGCCTATCTTTTTCATCTTCTAGGTTGCACTCTTTTTGCTAACAAGAGTGCAACCCATGTTCATGTTGTCTTCTTAGACACTTTGCGAGACCTCAGTCAGACTGGGAGGTATGCATGGGGAGCTGCTGCCCTGGTGCATATGTACGATCACTTGAATGATGCTTGTATCAGTAGCAGCCGACAGCTTGCTGGTTACATCACCCTATTATAGGTAATTAATATGTTTTTCATAAGTTAATTACAACAATGTTTTAATTAGGGTATTTTAGACGTTCATTTGAAATTTGTATGATTTTCATGTAACATTTGTAGTGTTGGATATATGAGCACTTTCCGTCAGTTGCGGAGTGCATCGTTGATCCGGACTACGACGAGGTGTCTCCACGTGCATGCCGATGGATTGCTATGAAGAAGACTGTGAAGACCATATCTACAGAGACCTATAGGCAACATCTGGATCGACTCAGGATTCCTAATGTCTGCTAGATGCCTTATAGGGAGCATCAACCAGCCCGGGAGTTTTAGTTGATTTCATGCTTTTCCGGTTAGCTCCGCTGGGGGCCCGTTGCTGTCAGACACTAACCAGAAAAGGTCATGCGGCAGTTCGGATACATCCAGTGTATTCCTGCACAGTCTATCAATTCATGAGAGTCATTTGATGAAATAGACGATAGGTGGATGCACTACTCATACCATCTTGCGCCAGCAGGTGAGATGTGTGTTGTGCCAGGTCAGTGTGCGCCCGACTACATTGATTGGTTCTTGGTCATTTCTCATCCATTCGTGGCAGTGGCACAACCATTAGATCCGCCGCGCGATGCACCTGCGACACATCATGCCGCATTTGTGGAGCCACATAGGCCCCAGGTCCTAGAGCCAGCCCAGACATGCAGTGGTAAGTTTGACTATTTGCGAGATATGTATCAAATGTCATTTACATCAAATATTTTAATACTAATTTGTGTAATTTGTTTGTTTTCTATTTAACAGGAGGCTTGCCAAGTGATCGCTGAAAGGTTGGAGCGTCATCTCAACCTAAGGATAGTCACGCCAGGCACAAAGACACATGAGATCATCGAACAATGCCTCAGGATTGCCAGGGGTGTCACAGAAGACCGCACTGTGTATGTGAGGTCTCGACGTAGGCGACGCACGGATCAACTATAGTTTATTTACACATTTGATATTAACATATTTGGAAGATGTATATACTTTTCTTGTATTTGCAAATATGTTTGTTTTTTACTGAACATTTTGTATATTTTAAGTTATTTTGGTTTATAATATTAGTTCATAATATTAGTTTATAATATTAGTGTTAACGTTTAAATGTTATTTTTGAATTACTTGATTCCAAATTCATTCGAAATAGTATGAATGTCATTTGAAATTCATCGAAATAATTTTCAATTTAAATTATTAATTAATAATTAATACATTTTATGATAATCCGTTTAAATGTTATTTTTAAATTACTTGATTAGAAATTCGTTAAAATAGTATGAAGCAAACAACTAAAAACTAATTTGAAATAATACGATATGGATGTAACTAATTTAATTTTTTTTTTCTTATTCTCTTACTAAAAAAAATATTTTGAAGCAAACTACCTAATTTCTATCTCATCAATATTATTTTTTATTTTATTTTATTCTAAAAACATTGAAACATAAATCACATCATTTTTAAATTATTTTAATTTAATTTATTTTTAAAAATATGTATAAACAATTATTTGCTTTACATTATTTGAAAACTTTTATTACACATTTTCAAAGTTATAAGATAAATTAATTTACATAAAACAATTAGTTTGATTTAAAAAAAAAAATAAATAGACGTTGAAACCAACATGGGATTTTAATTTCATACAAGTAGTATGATCACAAATTTTTTAATTTATTATTTTGTTTCTTTATTTTTTATTTTATATATACTCTCTTTGTTTTTTATGTTTCTATACTTTTTTATTTACCAACAAATTTATTTTCTGGTCCGACTGGTATCATTTTAATTTAACGAATTTGTTGATTTATGTAAACCATGAACATTAAGTAATCATCATGTGGTAATGGACACGAATTCAAACATTACATTAACTTCAACATAGTGGAAAGAAATAAAATTTGCATCAAATACTACAACTAAGTCATGCTAATTTTGCGACAAGGACACGTCGTCTTCCATTTCCATTACATGTTTACTAAAAATAGCTAAAATTTTTATTGGTCCAAATTTTTCCTAGTAGTTAGACTGCACTAACACCTTCAGCATGTCATCATTGGTTTTCAGTTCAATAATTTCAATTTTGATAATTTTATCTAAATACTCATAGTGACTGGGTTGTCGAAAAAACAATCGCCTCACCGTTTATGTTTCATGAATACCATAAGGGGGAATCCCATGAGGCGCAACTTGCTTGATCAAATTCTTCAGTTCATCCATGGTACATCCGGAAGGAATGTCAAACTTTTTGGGATTTTTTTCCTATAAACGAGTAACCAAAAAACTTATTTTGGCGTGGCATGTTCCACCTCCCATTGTAATATAACAGGACATCATGAGTAGGGGTCATAGTAGCTTCAAGTAAGTTTAATATACCATCCGGTGTTCTAACAATGGTGCATAATAACTCAATCAGACCAACACATGAAAATTGATGATTACACATTAATATTGTGTTAACATCATCATCATTTTTCAGTTGCATACATTGAAAGCGAAAATGGTTACCTGTATCCGTGAATGGCTGTCAGTAGTAAATTTCATCCAAATATTGTTTGTCGGTTAGCTGAAGGATATTGTGTATTCTGGTTTTTAACGTTTGAAAATCACAAGCGTTAGGTACTTGAATGGGTACTGTAGTGGAAGTTTGAAAATAAACATCATTGTCGTTGTGAACAATGGATCCATTTGGAAAAATAAAACCTAATGTCGAGTTCACAATTGTCTGACTACTTGTTTCTCCCAAGAATGCCATACTTTGTTCTAAGAGTTGGGTTAGGATAGAATGTGTGATTTTTTACAGTGTTCGACTGTGTCATATATATAGATGAGTTTCAATATCATTGCTTCAATTTTTTAAAATAAATACATATGCGTGCACATGGTTTCTGTCTGTGTTGTCAACTACACCAATGACGTGACATGCTTTTTCTTGCATTAGATCTGAATGTGTAGTCAAGTCTTACAATGTCCTATCATGCTTTATGTTAACACGCATGCATTTCACAATATATTGTCAACTCAGACAACGATTTATCATACAGGCGTACTTTATTTTAGTTGCACCAATTAATTTTTTTCTTAATGCAAGAATTAAGTAATAATTTATTTGTTAACAGAACAAATATACAAAGACAGATACCTCTAATTTGAGATTCAAATTCATAATGACCAGTCATTAAAAGGTACATGTTCAATCATCATTTATGTCAACATAGTCTCTTTTGAACATCATGAAGCTTTTGTAATGTTGCATTCTACTAATATATGAAATTGGTCACTGTTTCGCCTGAGGATGACAATTGTTAGACCATAACAATGCTACAGGAGGTAAAAGACAACGGTCTTTTAAATAAACCTATGGTACATGCAAAAAAATATTAACTCAATTGTACACAACTAATTGCATATATATAAAAAAAACAATTTATATCTAGAATGTACCTGAACAAAATGATTGTCATAGACGTGACCGATACAAATTATGCGATGCACTGAAGAATTTGCCGGTGGTTGACTTCTAAGAGGAAAGAACGTCATGCTTTGTTGCTGAGACAAGGATACAAGGATTGCATTATACCTTGATGCAATGACATATCTCATGTCGGTTATATCCATCCACTTATCCATAGTCACCTGAATGAAACAAATATAGATGACGAAGTTAATTTTAAAGTTAAGTATTCAAAATCAAAAACATAAATTACATACCTTGGTTAACTCATCAACAAGTAGTGACATCCTTAATTCCTCAAATCTTTCCGTGCCACCAAAGAGCTTGATATAGTCTTCTGAGAATTTCCCAAGTTCTTTAAGCAGATGGTTGTGGACCACCGACCAAGAGTCTTCACCCATACCTAATAAACCGGCAACCGACCGATATCCACAGTTTCCATCAACTTTAACAATGCTATCAATGAATTCGTGGATAAATAGCTGAAATTGATCCAACATAGGCATGATCCTTCTTGGATTGGGCTGCTCAGAAGATGATGCACTACGCCTCACTGACGAATTGCTATTTTGCATAGAATGAAAAACATATACATACTCCCAGTAAGATGGATCGTGCTTTGTTGACCTTGGGTTTTTGTTCATCGGTTTCTTCGGTGCACTTTTTGTGTTAACCTTTGCTGGAGGAGGACACATCGAATTTTGATCAGGGTATGCAATTTCCCAAATTTTAGTCTTCAGAGTAAACTTACCACAAACATCAAGTTCTTCAAATCTTTTGGATATGGTTTCCATTTCTTCCTTGATGCTCACTTCGGGCTCAGATAACCCTTGGTCTAAAAAATCGAGAACATATGGATTGAATCCAGTGGGATGCAACCAACAACATATTTCAATAGCTCACAAGCATAAGGAAGACCATGCGTGGTTCTCATGACACAATCACAAGTGGAAGGATTATTGCCAGCATAGTGAACATGCTCAAATTTAGCAGCAATCTGATTTAAAGCATACCTTGAAACCATTCCAAGAAGCCTCTTGTATAAGGTTTTTTTGAAGACATGTCCAATGACATGTGTACTTGTTTCAAATGATGATTTAATTTCCATGTGTTGTAGCTTCACCATCTTGTTCATGGCATCCCAGACACTGCATAAGTCTCCAAAGCTATTTTGTAACACTCTTTTTAAAGCCTAGTGAGTATATTCAACCCTACATTTCAAATACAAAAATAGCAATAAACATATACAACAATAAAATTCCATCAATTCATCAACGTTAATAGAAATAATTCAACAATTTCATATTTGTTTGTTGTTGTATTACCTAAGTGCATCACCTTATTCGTCCACGCGGTAACAAATTTTTCCTTGTGTGGGATTATCCATGTATCCTTGACATAGTCAACAAACATTGGCCAAGGTGAACAAACCATTTCAAACTTCTTCAGCCACTCATCAAATTACTGCTCCGAAGGACAATCAACAAGAGTTCCCCAGGCATCCATGACTTACTCCCAAGCATTTCTTTGACCAATTAACGATTTATATTTGGCCTTCACATTCTTGTTTATGTGAAAGCTGCACAATAAATTTGTACACTCAGGGAATACAATTTTCACTGCATTCATCAATGCTTGGTCTCTATCAGTCACAATAACTCTAGGGAGGGCATCACGTCTTAAAAATATACCTCGGAACCGTTCTAAAGCCCAAATCACATTATTAACACATTCACCCTCCAAATATGCAAAATCGGCAGAGAATGTCATCCCAATTGGTGTCACCCCAACAAAATCGAGCAGTGGGAGTCTATACCTATTTGTTTTGTAGGTGTTATCTATCAAAAACACCAAATTACATGCATTGACTAACTTCATTGCATCAGGGTGGCACCAAGAGATATCACGAACTACGTCTTCATCCTTTAGTCTATTCCAACGAATATACTGATCCCGTTCAAGAAGCTTCATTAGATGTTGCATTTCAGTATCACTTCCTCTTATGAAAGAATGGTATGCACTTCTTGCATTATATATTTGTTTGATGGTCGTACAACTATTGGCATTGTACCCCTTCAGAGTTAGCAGAATGTTTCTTGGTTTCACCATTGACTTTGTCATATTAGCAATAAGTGTCTTTTCAGCTTTAGTCAATCGCTCAACATATGGATGTCCAACTAATGACTTGGCCAATTCATGATTATGAATCCCATAAATCAACTTCACCATCCAGCCTTGTCTTCCAACCACTGGCTTGCCACAAAACTTGAAGAGACATCCACATTTCCTAGTTCCAGTATTTCTTCTAACAAATTCTTTCTTCCTACATCTATACTTGCCACTCCTTTCATAGCCAATTATTACAAACAAAGTTCTTCCTCTAATATCAGTGTTTGTGTCAGACCTTATAATCACCGCCACAAATCCGTTTTCATGAGCAACGGATCGAGCCCACCGCAAAACATCCTCTCGGCTGTCAAACACCTACAAAGCAATCCACATAATTTTAGTTTTCTACAACATATTGATTTTATTAAATCACTCACAATCATGAACATTATGACCTGAGAAGTATTGAACACATCCGAACAATCAACATGTGGTTCATTCACACCACATTCTTCTTCATTTTGATAATCCATATCAACTTCTTCATACATGATACTGTCATACATCCATTGATCTTCATTCATCTTAACAATAAATCATAAATTTCAACATAGACATACAACACCTAACCGAACTAGACATAACATACAAAACTATACATAATATTTTACTATCAGTCACAACAACTCATTATTAGTAAAATGCAAAAACCCTATGTCATTCTACATAAAATGAAAATCAATTACATGTATAAACAATTAAATTTTTTTTAATTATGACAATACCAACAAATTAATAATTAAAATAATTATAAAATTAAATAAAACAATTAAATAAATTCAAAATCCGTATAAATCTTACGGATCAACTTGATCCGTATGCTTTACGGATTAGCCCACTCACGAACACCCAGCAGAGATGCAGAAATGGGTACCTCATTTGCCGCCGACTTCGAACAAACCACCGCAACAATGAACATCGTCCCCTTCACCTTCACCAAAGCTCACCTATCACAATAAAATATCGCTCGGAAGAGAGAAACGAAAGAAGAAAAAGCTCCGCAGCAAAAATCACTGTGCACCCAGCTTTTTAAAGAAGAAGATAAAATGGCATTTTCAAAAAATGCTTGGTGCACCAGCAATAATATTGGGTCCACCTAGCATCTCCCAAAAACTTTTTAAATAAGGTGAAATGACCTATTTCCTTCTCTTTTTATTTTTTATTTTATTCCTTTATCTTTAAAAGGTTAAATTTGGTCATTTATTTTAATTTTTTAGTTCAGTTTATTCCTTTATTTTGTAAGAAGTTTATTTTGGTCCTTTTTTTTTTTCAATTTAGTCTTTTAATCCATTTAAGATTAATGTTGTTAATTATCTAATTTTTTTTGTTAAAAATAAAGTGAAGGAAAGAAGGAGAAAATTGAAAAAAATAAATTTACTTTTAAATGATTAACGAAGTAAATTTTAAATAGATTAAAGACCTAAGTTAAACAAAAAAAAAGATAAATGATGAAATTAAATTCCAAAAATAAGATAAAGAATAAAATATTTTTTTAAAAAAGGTAAAGGAATAAAGTTAATTCATTACTGATTAAAAAAAGAGTTAACTCTTTTATTAAAAGTTTCATGGATAGCGAGATTTACATCATTTAACTTAAAAGCCAAAAAAAATAATCCTAAGAATACTTTTTTATATATAAAATTGGTGTTACATATTATCTGGGAGATAGCAAGGTAATAAACAAGCACCTAATACCATTAATTTGGGGGGGGGGGGGGGTGGTGGTCAAAAGAGAACACATAGATTAGGGGACCAAGCCATAGCCCAATGACATGAATTAAGAGAACCTATAACTAGGTAAAGACATTCTATTCCAGAGATTATGTGAAATATAAATAGTTGTACTTTCACATTTGTAATTGACTTAGTAATTCAACTTTTAGTTTCTCTCTCAAATATTTTGTTTTAGTTGGGAGCTTTACTTGTTAAGATGTGTGATACACAATCTCTCACATCTGTAGGCGCTTTAGTCATTTGGTAGTTAAGTTAGTTAGTTGTGATTTTAGTTAGTTAGAGGTTTGCTAATTTAGTTTTTTTTTCCATCATTTGAGTTAGATAAAAATGTAATGTATATAAGTTGGTAAATGTGAGTTATAACGCTCCGATCGAATCACACTAGAATGAGAGAGGGATTCAGAGGTCATGTAGGTATGTGACTGTACAACTGATGATGACTTAAAGGAATTAATTGATACTACCTATACCAACAAGATACATATACTTTTGGATAGTCCATTACTTAAGAACTTTATAGTTAAGTATGTTTGGTTTGGAGCAGTAATGTGATGAGTTACCTTTTGGGAAGTTTCTTGAAAAACATGCAAGTGAGGACAAAACACATTAAAAAATCTTGTGTTGATTTATAGGGTCAATCATTGATCTTAGAAGTAACTTATAAGTGTAGTCTAAACTTATAAGGTACTATAATTCTATGAATTCAACACGTGTCATCCAAACCTATTATTAGATTTGTAAATTTATAATAGTGATGACATTTATACAATTAATCATTGAAAAATATAATTTTCATTTATTTATCATAAAGTTCTATCCAATTTTTTTTATGTTGAAAATTTTTTTGTGCTAAATTTGAAAAACATTATATGTTAAACTCAATGTTTTTTCCCCGGCAAACTCCATACTTAAATTCTTAAATTCATTACGATTATTATGTAAAAAAAAGTTCATTTTGATTATTCACATTTTAAATTGGAGTGTTGCTAGGTGCACCCAGCATTATTGCTGGTGCACCCAACATTCTTTAAAAATGCCAAAACTGCCCCTACCTTCTTTCTCCCTTTAAAAGTTGTTTTCTTTAAAACCACATCAACCATTTTTGCGTACTCTTGTTCTCGCTTTTCTCTCTTCGGTGCCATATTTTCTTCGATTCCTTGGCAATGGTTAGGGGCGGTGAAGGTGAAGGTACCAATGTTCAGTGTTGCAGTGGTCGTCGGCGGCATATGAGGTACGCATTTGTGTTGGGTGTGCGTTGTGGTGTACTGTAGATCGTGCGAATCAAGTTGATTCGTAATAGATTTATGAATCAAGTTGATCCGCATGTTGATTTTTAAGACTTACGGATCAACTTGATCCGTAATTCTTTTACGGATCAACTTGATCCGTAAGTGGTTTTTTTTTTTGAAACTTTAAGCTTTATTTAAGTTTAATTTTGTTTTTTAATTATTACTTTGTTTGTATTGTCATTTTTTATTTGAATTGTTTATACATGTAGAATGATATAGGATTTTGTCTTTTTACTAATGATGAGTTATTATGTATAGTTTTGTATGTTATGTATAGTTCAGTTAGGTGTTGTATGCCTATGTTGAAATTTTTTTATTTATTGTTAACATGGACGAAGATCAGTGGATGTATGAAAGTATAATGTCTGAAGAAGCGGATATGGAATATCAAAATGAAGAAACATGTGGTGTGAATGAACCATATGTTGATTGTTCCGATGCATTGAATACTTCTCAGGTAATAATGTTCATGATTGTGAGTGATTTAATAAAATCAATATGTTGAAGAAAACTGAAATTATGTGGATTGCTTTGTAGGTGTTTGACAGCCGAGAGGATGTTTTGCGGTGGGCTCGATCCGTTGCTCATGAAAACGGATTTGTGGCGGTGATTATAAGGTCTGACACAAACACTGATATTAGAGGAAGAACTTTGTTTGTGATAATTGGCTATGAAAGGAGTGGCAAGTATAGATGTAGGAAGAAAGAATTTGTTAGAAGAAATACTGGAACTAGGAAATGTGGATGTCCCTTCAAGTTTCGTGGCAAGCCAGTGGTTGGAAGACAAGGCTGGATGGTGAAGTTGATTTATGGGATTCATAATCATGAATTGGCCAAGTCATTAGTTGGACATCCATATGTTGAGCGATTGACTAAAGCTGAAAAGACACTTATTGCTAATATGACAAAGTCAATGGTGAAACCAAGAAACATTCTGCTAACTCTGAAGGGGTACAATGCCAATAGTTGTACGACCATCAAACAAATATACAATGCAAGAAGTGCATACCATTCTTTCATAAGAGGAAGTGATACTGAAATGCAACATCTAATGAAGCTTCTTGAACGGGATCAATATATTCGTTGGAATAGACTAAAGGATGAAGACGTAGTTCATGATATCTCTTGGTGCCACCCTGATGCAATGAAGTTAGTCAATGCATGTAATTTGGTGTTTTTGATAGATAACACCTAAAAAACAAATAGGTACAGACTCCCACTGCTCGATTTTGTTGGGGTGACACCAATTGGGATGACATTCTCTGCCGATTTTGCATATTTGGAGGGTGAATGTGTTAATAATGTGATTTGGGCTTTAGAACGGTTCCGAGGTATATTTTTAAGACGTGATGCCCTCCCTAGAGTTATTGTGACTGATAGAGACCAAGCATTGATGAATGCAGTGAAAACTGTATTCCCTGAGTGTACAAATTTATTGTGCAGCTTTCACCTAAACAAGAATGTGAAGGCCAAATATAAATCGTTAATTGGTCAAAGAAATGCTTGGGAGTAAGTCATGGATGCCTGGGGAACTCTTGTTGATTGTCCTTCGGAGCAGTAATTTGATGAGTGGCTGAAGAAGTTTGAAATGGTTTGTTCACCTTGGCCAATGTTTGTTGACTATGTCAAGGATACATGGATAATCCCACACAAGGAAAAATTTGTTACCGCGTGGACGAATAAGGTGATGCACTTAGGTAATACAACAACAAACAAATATGAAATTGTTGAATTATTTCTATTAACGTTGATGAATTGAATGTTAATATTTAGTCTTTAAATTTTTCTTCTACAACTTTTAGTTTTTGTCGGTGTTGAAAATTAATTTTAAATATAAAATAAATGAAGAACTAAAAAAAAAGGAAAAATGAGAACTAATTTTAAATAATAAAAATAAAGGGAAGAGCAAAAATAAAACTAAAAATACTAATTAAAAATTTTAAAATATTAAAATTATGGAACTAAAAATTTAATTATAAAAAATGCGATTTATTATAATTTTAAGTTATGTCTCTTTTGTTTGTCTAAATAAAATATAGCATGTGATTAAAAAAATATTATCTTAATGGTTATCTTTTTTGTTATGTGTTACCATTATAAAATTAAGTTGAATGAATCTTTAGTTAAATGTGACATTTATACTATTTCAATGAATTTCGAATGAATTTGGAATCAAGTAATTTAAAAATAACAGTTAAACGTTAACACTAATATCATAAACAAAAATAACTTTAAATATACAAATTGTTTAGTGAAAAACAAAAATGTTTTCAAGTACAAGAAATGTATATACATCGAATATCAATATGAAATGTGTAAAGAAACTATGGCTGATCCGTGTGCCACCTACGTCGAGACCTCGCATACACAATGCGGTCTTCTGTGACACTCCTGACAATCCCGAGGCATTCTTCGATGACCTCATGTGTCGATGTGTCTGGCGTGACTACCCCTAGGCTGAGATGACACTCCAACCTCTTAGCGATCGTTTCGCAAGCCTCTTGTTAAATAGGTAACAAACAAATTAGACAAATTAGTATTAAAAAATTGACGTAAATGACATTTCATACATTTAACCAAATAGTAACACTTACCACTGCATGTCTGGGCTCGTCCACATCAGACCTGGCAGGTGTCGATGTTGTTGCTGGCTCCAGGACCTGAGGGATACTTGGCTCTAGAACATGAGGAACATGTCTGGGCTGCGTAGCAGGTGCATTTGGCGGAGGATCTGATGGTTGTGCTGCGGTCATGAATGGATGAGAAATGCGGAAGAACCAGTCGATGTAGTCGGCGCACACTAACCTGGCACAACGCATATCTCACCTGCTGGCGCAAGATGCTCTGAGTAGTGCATCCACCTGTCGTCTATCTCATCAAATGAAGAACCAGTTGATAGGCGGAACAGGAATACTCTAGACGTATCCAAGCTGCCGCATGACCCTCTCTTGTCGGTAACTGACAGCAATGGGCCCCTAGCGGAGTTGACCGGAATAACATGAAATCAAATGAAAGTCCCGGACCCTTCAGTGATCCCCATATGGAATCCAGCAGACATCAAGAATCCTAACTCAGTCCAAACGCTGCCTGTACGTCTCTGTAGATATGCTCTTCACGGTCTTCTTCGTAGCAATCCACCTATAGGCACTTGGTGAAGCCTCGTCGTAGTTCAGATCAGCGTTGCACTCTGTGACTGACGGAAAGTGCTCGTATTCCAACACTACAGAGGTTACATGAAAATCATACAAATTTCAAATGAACGTCTAAAATACTGTAATTAAAACATTATTGTTAATTAACTTATGAAAAACATGTTAATTACCTGCAACAGGGTGATGTAACCAGCAAGTTGTTGGCTGGTGCTGATGCAAACATCATTCAGGTGGTCGTACATATGCACCAGGGCAACAGCTCCCCATGCATACCTCGTAGTCTGATTGAGGTCACGCAGGGCGTCCAAGAACACAACATGAACATGGGTTGCACTCTTGTTAGCAAAAAAAGTGCAACCCAAAGATGAAGAAGATACGCATGAGTTGTAGTTGTCCAATGTCCAGCCTGACATCTGCGCTGATACATATTGCATACCTAAGACAGACGTACGTACGATCCACGACAGTGTCCTGTGTCGGCCCTGGTTGCCTCTGGTGAGACCAGTAATAAGTCGACCAACATCAGCACCGCCTCGTCCACGTGCAAAGGCTGAAAGGTATACAAGTCGCCAACGACGGGCAGATGAAGAAGTGACGCCACATCGTCCAGCGTGATCATAACCTCGCCCACAGGAAGATGGAAACTAGAAGTCTCCCGGTGCCACCTCTCGACAAACGAGGATAGAAGTCCCTGATCGCTGGTGTCTACTGAACACGCGATCAAATGACTTAATCATGTCCTAGCAACTAGCCCCTCAATGGCAGGGATATGCCTACCTAAATTATGCACTTTCCTCCCATGGGAGGATAACTTCAACTTAGGACTCTCCTGAATTGAAGTATAAAGGAACACACAATTCATTAACATAATATTTTGAAGGAACACAAATCTCAATAATAAATCATACTTAACAAATAACTTAAATTAAATATTATAAATACCTCCCCGGTCCATACGCTAGCTGCAACATGCTCAACATACTTGGTCAGCACTGATGGGTCAGTCAGTCCACCTAGGAATCCCTTAGGCTCATCTACAGTAGCCTGTGCACCGGTGTATGCAGCAGTGTTTGCACCAGTGTCATGTACGTCAACTTCTACCATTGGCTCATCCGCTACTACGTCAGCCTCAGTCACAGCTACGTCAGCCTTAGCCGCAGGTACCACTGGCTCAGCGTCAGCAACAGTGATAAGTACCCGTTGCCTGCATGCGAATGCGGTCGGTCTTCGCCTCTGGGGAGCATCGTCAGAATCATCACGATCCTCTTTCCCCAGACCTCTGCCACTAACCCTACCTAAGGCACGGCCTAGGCCTCTAGTCCTAACCATGATATGCAAATGTCTACCACGAATTCCATCACTGATTTCATTCACTTAAAGTCATGCAAGTTCTAAGAATGTTTAAGTAATGTTGAAGGATTTCATTGGTCTAACACAAATTTGATTGACTCAAAGTCATGCAAGTTATGAGGATTTCAGTGTGATTGGTTTCAGGGTGAAGAAGATAAATATTGGCTTATTTGTGTCTACTATTTTCAACAATGTTTTACTTATTTGGCATATTCAAGTTTCGATTTTTTGTGTGCATAGTGAAGGTTTAGGATTTTAAGTAGCTTCTCAATGAGGATTTTGGTCTGGTCTATGCCATTTCTTAGAGTGTAACCATGTATGCCTGTGTGGAAACTTGGAAGTTGTTTGTTGTCTCAGATAAATGTCACTTCTAATCTCAGTTTGGTTGGTTTAACTTGTGCATCAAATAAAAAACTGCATAATGCATCTTAAATATATACAATAATTATTTCTATCCTTAATTAAAAAGTTGCAACACATTAATTTTCTAGATGCAATATAAATATAGTAAAGAAGAATAATTAACCTTAGGAGGTTCAATTTGTAGTTACATGAAGTGTTTTAGACCAACTTAACTAAAGGCTTAAGCTGTTGGGTGGGAGGTTTAGCATTGGTTTTATATATATAATATACCCTTTCATGCAATATTACTTTGGGCTTTATGCATTTGTAATGCATAGAATTCAACTTAATTATGAATGGTGTGGCAAGGAAAACAACTCATGACCAACTGGTCATAGAGATTCTGGTACTATTTCAAGGAGCAATACTCCTTACAGCCTAACTTGTTAAGTGAAGACTCAAGATTTGTAACATGAAGTAACCAACACTGAAAGTTGAAGCTTGAAATGGAACAGCTATGCAAGCATTAACTCCACTTATAAGGTGGTTTTCCAACAAAGACAATTGGGATACACAACTATTCTTGAACTCTCAGAATGGATGATAACAATTAAAACAGAAAGAAAAAAAAATGTAGTATGCATAGTGAGAAATAGATATGCATACTATATTGATATTGCAAGAGTTTGGTCTATGAACAATTAGCTACAATGCTAACAATTAGCTACAATGCTACAACTGAGAAAATATGAACACAACAACAACAACAACAACAACAAAAACAAAGTCTTATCCCATTAGGTGAGGTTGGTTACATGGACCACACAACGTCATTTGGTATGGTTAAAAAGAAAATATGAACAAAATTAAAAAAAATAATTACAGGGTTCTCTTCACAAAAATGATGTTACTTCCCACCCTCCACTTATAAATATCAACTTCAATTCAAACCAAAAAGCCTCAACATGTTCAAACATTATACAATATACAAGATCATGCATGTTCAAACATTATACAATATACAAGATCATGCATGTTCAAACATTATACAATATACAAGATCATGCATTATACAGTACAAACCAAAAAAGCCTCAAAACCAAATTTCAAACCAATATCAACTTCATCAAATAATGAACGCATAATTTCAAACTTTTTTCATTACTTAATCGTACTCTACTTCAGCCTAAAAGCCTCACAACTAACCCTAAATCCTAATAAAAATTATTTTTCATAATTTATAACATATTTGTCATTTTGTAAAATTAAAATTGATTGTAGCGGATCAACTTGATCCGCAACAAGCTTACGAATCAACTTGATTCGTAAGCAGCTTGCGGATCAACTTCCTAAGCACGAAAATTATGGATCAACTTGATCCGCAACCTATTTCATAGGCAAAACTACTTGCGGATCAACTGGGTCCTACTGCAGATCATCTTACAAACTACACTACAAAACCAGAAATGGAAGAGTCATGCAGGGAGAAGGCGCTTACCTCAACATCGATGGAGCAGAGCAGCACAACAGCCCAATCGAGGAGAATGTGCAAGGTGAACAACACCACCACCACGCCGCGAACAATGGTGAAAAAGCAACCCACGCCGTCGGAAGCAACAGGCTAGTCGAGGTTGCGGAATCGCGTAAAAGGAGAAGAAGGAGAAGCGAGATCACGGCGGAAGGAAGAAGAACATAAACAGGTGCGAAAGAAGAAACAACTGGGTGTACAAAATTTAAATAAAATGGACAGGGGTATTTACATCTTTTCCGCTTAAGTGCTGGGTGCACCAGCAATAATACTGGGTACACCTAGCATCACTCTTTAATTTGAATTATTTCCTAAAATACATTTCATATTATATTATTTTTAAAAATAGGTGTCATATTAAATTATTTATATACATAATCGTCCATTTCTTATTTTTATTTAATAGTAATAGTAATAATATAAAGCAAAATCGGCGAGTTTAGTAACCCAGAGGCAGCAATGATGGTCAATGCGGTGGCAGTGGTATTCGCCGTTTTGGTGGCGGCGATTTGGGTTGCGGAATCAGAGTACATAGAGTACAACACAACGCAGAGGATAGTCCCAGACAAATTAAACGTGCACTTGGTACCTCACTCCCACGACGATGTTGGGTGGCTCAAGACCGTGGATCAGTACTACGTTGGAGCCAACAACTCCATTCGGGTCTGTCTGTCTTTTTTTTTTTTATTTTGTAATTTTTTTGGCTGCAAAGTTAGAAATTGTATGAACACAATTTTGAAGGTGATTTCTGGTTGCAGGGTGCATGTGTGCAGAATGTGCTGGATTCTGTGATATCTGCTCTCTTGGAGGACAAGAATCGCAAGTTTATCTATGTTGAGATGGTAATTAGTCATATCTAAGTATTTTAGTTGCCTTGCACAACATAGCTTTTTTTTAATGTATAATTAAAATTAAAATTCATTGTTAATAAATAATATTGAATATATAAATTATATTAAAATTCATGTCTTGGATATGTAAATTGTATTTTGGATTTATAATGAACTATTTCTTTTAATAATTATTAAAATTTAATTTAAAGATAGGAATGAAGGAGGTTAGATTAAAAGACATAAATGATTAAAAAGACAATTATACTTGTAAAGATAAGGTGGTTTGAGATGATCAATGTTATTAAATAACTGTTATAGCACTGCCGTAATGCTATAACGTGGCGTTTTTTGACCTCACTGCCATAGGAAATTTGTGAAAGGAGGTCTGCTATGGCGGTGCCATAAGCTGCAATGGCATGCTTATATGACGGAATTTTGGTCTTCCACCATATTCTGCCATCATCAATTGATAACCTGGGAGATGATTGAGAGAAATTGTTTGGTTAGTTGCCAGCGTAATGTGTCAAATACACCATCAAAGGAAAGAAGAGAGAAAATATTAAGAATGTCTAATTGAGAGAGTGAGTTTCAGAGTTGTGTATTCTAATTTATGATACATGAGTAGATATTGCTAACTTTCCATGCATGCATTTTTTTTTGTGTGTGTATGTTTTAATTTCATTAACTTCTTTTAGGGGAGGGATTTTAAAGGGCAAGAAGTAAGTGATAATGGGTTTAATTGAGTGCTGATTTTTCTTTTTATTTTTTTATGGGTAGGCATTTTTCCAGAGATGGTGGAGACAGCAAAGTAAAGCAACGAAAATTAAAGTCAAGGAGCTTGTCAACTCGGGTCAGTTGGAATTCATGTAATGTAACTATCTTATGTTATTCTTCCTGAAGCTAGTTAACAGTTATTGCTTTTCAAATTCTTGTCTATGATATAAAGTTGCAGTAGCTAATGTTAGCTTGCAGGTGAAGGATTTTTTAGGAGGGTCCTTTTGCCTGATTTGTAATTTGCATATATTATGCTTAAGTCGATGACTTTTGAATCTGATTAGTAATTTCTTATTCTTGTTTTATTTTTGGTTTTAATTCCTGATTTTGTTTTTGAAGAAATGGGGGTATGTGTATGCATGATGAGGCCACCCCGCATTACATTGATCTAATTGACCAGACCACTCTTGGGCATCAATTTATCAAAGAGGAATTTGATAAGGTTCCAAGAGTTGGTTGGCAGATTGACCCATTTGGCCATTCTGCAGTTCAGGCTTACTTGCTTGGTGCCGAGGTATGTTTATTATAATTGAATCATGTGGAAACTTATCTGTATTAATTACCAACATAACATGCTTGATTACACTTCTAGTCAATCGAAGATTGTACTGTTATGTGTAATTCACACAATCATATTGAAGTTGTGCATGTCATTATGAATTTGCAAACCCTATGTGATTGTGTCTTTGCTGCAGCTAGGATTCGATTCACACTTTTTTGCTAGAATCGATTACCAAGATAGAGCTAAGCGATTGAAGGAGAAAACTCTTGAGGTTATTTGGCAGGGTTCCAGGTCTCTTGGCTCTTCTTCACAAGTTAGTTGCCTAATGATTCTGTTGCTACTTACAAGTAATTTTTTTCCCCTTCTTTTCAGTTCTTACAAGAATTATTCCTATGGCTAACTTCATTGCAGATATTTACCGGGATATTTCCCAGGCATTACGATCCTCCTGATGGTTTCACATTTGAGATAAATGATGTTTCCCCTCCTATTCAGGTAGTCTTCTTTTAATTATTTAAAATTTACTGGAAGAATATGTTTAATACTCTATTTTCTCCTCTTTGAAGATTCATGTAAAATTAATTTGAAGGATGACATTTTTTTTTGATTAAAAAAGGATGACATTCTACTATTTGACTATAATGTTCAAGAAAGGGTCAACGATTTTGTATCTGCTGCCTTAGCTCAGGTGAGGTCTGGCTGACAATTGAACCTCTTCCTTTTGTTATATAAATTCTAATTAAGAAAGCAAGTTAATGGAGGCTTAAGAATGCAAGTTAAATTCTAATTAGTAAACTAGGAATGCAATGGCTTTTTGATTTGTTGCTTTTTACAGAAGAGACCAAAAATATATACTTTTTGTTGGGAAAGATTTTTTAGGAACTTCTTTTTGTGCTTTAAAATTGTCATAGGATCTTTTTGACACCTAGAAGATGCATCTTAAAGGAGCTATGACTGTTAAAGAATATGAATTACCTAAAAAACTTCAGCTTCTATTAATTGTAACAGTTTTCCTTTCCCTATTTAAACATTTGCCCTTTTAATTTTATATTATCCATCTTTTGTACTTTTTTTAGATGCTCCCAAAAGCAAATTTTGTTGCTTTTAGTTAAAATTTTATACATTTTTGCAAGGTATCTTTTTCAGAATCTATAACATAACATCACAGCCTTTGAAAAGCCTGATAATGCAGTAAATTTACGAGAGTAAATATTTATTTTTATACATATATTTTAATTGGTTTTATGTTGTTTGAATTGGAGTATTTGTATATCACTGTTGAATTTTCTACTTGTTTCTAGGCTAATGTGACCAAAACAAATCACATTATGTGGGCAATGGGGACAGACTTCCGTTATCAATATGCTAATTCATGGTTCAGGCAGATGGATAAGTTTATTCACTACGTCAATCAGGTACTGAAGCTCGCAATTGTGTCTGAAATGTTTCCTGGAGTTCTTGTTTTCTTGTTTTGTATCTTTGATGACACTTCCTGGTTTAGCTCCTTTGGTTAAAACTTGTACTTGCCTTTTGTGCCATACTCTCTCAGGATGGACGTGTCAATGCATTATATTCAACACCATCTATCTACACTGATGCAAAATATGCAGCTGATGAGTATTGGCCTCTTAAAGTTGATGATTTCTTCCCGTGAGTTTATCTTGGATACTCCTGTTATCAATTTATGTTTGGAATTAGAGGTAAGGAGGGAGAAGGGAAGGGGAGGGAAGTGACAAACTTCTGTTTGGAAGTTTTTTAATGAGGGGAAGGAAAGGGAAGTCACTTATTTTAAATTAAATAAGGGATTTAACTGTCATTTCTCCTACTTTTAGATTTAACTCCCAAACAAGAGGAAGAAAGTTGAAGGAAAGAAAAATAACTTATTTTAAATAAATAAGGGACATAACTGTCATTTCTCCTACTTTTACTTTATCTCCCAAACAAGAGGAAGAGAATGACCTTTCTTCCCTCAAACATCCAAACAAGAGTGCTAAATATAATAAAGCTATCCATGAGCTTTCATCTAATAGCTTAAGCTATGGAATTTTTTAAATTGTGTGACCAATCAGTTTAAACATGTATGGTGATAATCCGTACAACATTCAATACAGTGAAGTCTAATGGTAACTCTAAGGGCTACAATGGCCGACTTCATTTTTGGGAAATTCCATACTTACCTCATGATATCTTAATCAATTGAATACCCTCATTTATCCTCCAAAACCAGGTACCTCACTCTATTGTTTCCAACACATGCCCTCTACTCTGTTCCGCTCCAAGTCTGTGGTTGCAATGTTTTGTCCATGACCTTACTTAAAGAAAAGATAAGTGTCTTTTCCTTTCTACTCTCAGTAGTAGAGAGGCTACCATTGCTATTCTTCTAATCTTCTGCAATACTTATCTATGCTGAGGTCAGCATCTTTGTGACCTGTCCCTTCTTCCCTTCTACTTCAGATCTGACCATATAGAATTTGGTAAATTGTGTGATAATCAGTCCACATGTGTATTTTTATAATTGTACTGCATTCTACACAACAGAATCTGATGCTAATTCTAAGAGCTAATGTGCAGGAATTAATTACATAATCAACTAAGAATCAGTATTTAATAACAGCTAATCTGTATTATATATGTGATAAGATCTATTTTATATGTGCTTAATTCTAACACTAACATAAGCTTTTGAGAACCCCCTTCATTTACTTCCCTTCCCATCTCTTCCTTCCCTTCAAAGCTTCCACATAGTTTGGAGATGTCAATTTTGAATTCAAGGCACAACATTTTAGGTATGCAGATCACCCAAATGCATATTGGACTGGATATTTTACAAGTAGGCCAGCTTTGAAGGGCTATGTGAGATTCATGAGTGCTTACTATCAGGTAGAATCTTGACCTCTTTTACTTTATGAAGTAATTTGTTATGTGCTTGTGGGCTCTCATAGCTCATTTTTCGTTGTTTGGGCTACTTTTGTTGCTTTTCTTCTATTGACATTTAGGCAGCACGACAATTGGAATATTTTAAAGGGAGGAATGAAACAGGACCAAATACTGATGCATTAGCTGATGCTTTAGCAATTGCTCAGCACCATGATGCAGTTAGTGGCACAGAAAGGCAACATGTTGCTTCTGATTATGCACTGCGACTCTCAATGGGATATGAAGAGGTAAATATTAATAATTTTCTGTTTCAGTATTGTTATCGTAAACATCAACTTATATGGTTTACAACTTCTTAATTTTCAGGCAGAAAGGTTGGTTGCATCTGCCCTTGCTTCCTTGGTAAACCAAAGATTAAGTTCGTATGGGGTGAATCCAGTGACAGACATCCAGCAGGCAATGCACTATAGTCATAGCATAAGTTTCTTAATTTTTTAATGGAAGAATCAATCATAAATTAACTACTACTCTGTTATATTTTGACTTGGCAGTCAATTAAAAATCAAAAGTTCGGAAATAGGTTTTATTTTCCCTGGGAATGAGAGGTATATATAGAATGCACAGGACAGAAATAAGAGCAATAATCTAGCCTAGAAATTAGGGGAATTGATTTCCCTATAAATGCAAATTCTACATATGGTAAAGACAAAAATGACAGCTAATAATTATGTACATAAAATCCTAATGAGCTGTACAAATAGAATTGGTTGATTTTGCACTCATCTTCAACCCTCCCCCCTCAATCCAGATGGTAGATATCTATCATGCATAGATTGGATCTGATATTCTCGTATACATTCCTTGGTAGGGCTTTTGTTAGAAAGTCCGCCGTCTGTCATGATGGAATATGATTGAGACTTATAATTTGTGAAGAGGAAAATCTCATTTCTTCTCCTATGGTTGAAGGGCTTTTGTTAGGAAGTCCGCTGTCTGTCAAAAGAATTGTCAGATATCTCAAAGGCACAATATCTTGGGGATTGCAATTTCAGCCTATGTCTACCAGGCATCCCTTTCCCATTCATGCATACTGTGATGCAGATTGGCCCTCTGATCCTGATGACAGGAGGTCCACATCTGGTGCAGCCATCTTTCTTGGTCCAAACTTGATCTCCTGGTGGTCCAAGAAGCAGACTGTTGTTGCAAGGTCCAGCACTGAGGCAGAATGTAGTAGCATGGCTTTAGTTGCAGCAGAAGTTACTTGGATTTTGTCTCTTCTTTCTGAACTCAAGGTCTCTCAAGCCTCTCCTGTCATTCTTTGTGACAACACTAGCACAGTGGCCTTGGCTCATAATCCAGTTCATCATTCTCGAACCAAACACATGGAGTTGGACCTGTTTTTTGTTCAAGGAAAAGGTGCTCACTAATCTGGTTCAAGTGGTACACATTCCTGCTATTGATCAGTGTGCAGGTATCCTCACCAAAGCTCCACACCTTCCACCTTTTCTGTCTACAGAGCCAAGCTCAGAGTGCTTGAGAAACTTTCAGCCAACCCCTCATGAGTTTGCCGGGGGGCGGGGGGGGTATTAGAGTATACCTACTCTGATGGGTTATTTTCTTTACTTAGTGTTATCACTGATAGCTGTCAGTACATCTGTAGACAGCTGTTGTAACTAACTAACTATAGTTAGTTATTACACCGTTAGTTCAGTTATGTTAGTTGAGCTTTGCATAATCTGAGCATGTAACCTTTCAATACTTGGGTTGAATAATATTATCTTCCTCACTCTCAATCTTTCTCTCTCTCTCTCTCTCTCGCATATTCTATTAACATTTGATACTAAATTTTGTGAATCTGTTTGCAGTGTCCTCTTCTTAATATAAGTTACTGTCCTCCAGCAGAAGCTACATTGATTAATGGAAAGAGCTTGGTAAGGATAATATTGATTTGTTGCATGACCATGATTATATATGAATCTTTCTTATTAAGATGTTTCTCTCAATTTGTATTCCTTTTTTAGGTGATTGTTGTTTATAATCCTCTTGCTTGGAAGAGGGAAGATGTAATTCGAATTCCTGTAAGTTCTTTACATGGTAATTTATTTTATTTCTTGTTGGATCTTAGATTGTGGGTTTTGGCTTAACTCAACCCCAAAAGCTAGCTCATAGGGTGAGGGTTGCCCCCACTTATATACTATATCTTGGTACTATCTCTAGCCGATGTGTGACTTGAGTTTTTCCCAATACACCCCCTCACGCCCAACACTTTTGGGCTTAGTGCGTGGATAACATGGTGGGTGACCCTTTTAATGGATCTAAGATAGGCTCTGATACCATTTTAGAATCTAACTTTGGGCCTAACTTAATCCCAAAAGTTAGATCATAGGATGAGGGTTGACACCCACTTATATACTCTATCTTGGCACCTATCTTTAGCCAATGTGGGACTTGGGTTTTTCCTAATACAGCCCCTCACGCCCAACACTTTTAGGCTTGATGCGTGGATAACATGGTGGGTGACCCTTTTAATGGATTTAGGATAGGCTCTGATACCATCTTAAAATGTGGTTTTGGGCCTAACTCAACTCCAAAAACTAGCTTATAGGGTGAGGGTTGCCCCCACTTATATACTCTATCTTGGCACTATATCTAACCGATATGGGACTTGAGTTTTTTCCAATATTGGACTAGGGTATGGGCAGTAAAAAATGAATTTGATCACTTCAAAATCAGTGGTTGCTGCCATGCTCCAAGTACTTGGTTGGGTCATTTTCTTCTTAGTGATTGTGACATCTTTTAGTCATGAAAGATATTAATTAATTGATTGTTGAAATTTGGATTCTTTTGAGCTATTTGTTTGCCTCTTGAAGGACCACAATTCCGACTTCTCCAGAGCCTCTGGTAGCACAGCCGTTTATTTACTCTGTGCATCAGAAGGCTTAAAGATGATGAGAAAAACATACTTTTGTTTTGGTATTTTCTTCTAGTTGACTGGAATGAGCTAATTGAGGGATCCATAGGCATTCATATGCCTCTGTTTCATTTATATGTTTTTCCATCCCCTCTGATCTTCATTAATTTATGCACTAATGCACCCACGATCCAATGAGCATGCTAAAAGAAACAGCATGTGCATACACATCAGATATGGTATTCCAACAAATTTCATTGATTAAATTGTTAATGATTTCCATATCTATAACTATTCAAACACTTTAGACCCTAATTTATGCTTTGCATGACTGACTCCAGAACATATTTGCCACAGGTTTCCACTGGACAGGTTTTTGTTCAGGATTTTTCTGGGAATAAAATTGAGTCTCAGATTCTGCCTCTGTCGAATGCTACTTTGACTATGAGAAAACATTATGTCAGAGCATATATAGGAAAAGCTCCTGGGGGCGACACACTCAAGTCTTGGCTTGCATTTCCAGTGTCTGTTCCTCCCCTTGGTTTCAGCACCTATATAGTGTCAAGCTCTAAACAGTCAAGTTAGTGATATATCATATTACTTTGTTCTTAACTTTGTTTACTTATCTCTAGTCTGTAGTATGTACTGGTAAATTTAAGCTGAAAGTAACACTAACTAACTCAAACTTTTATGACTCTTTGAATGACAAAGGTCATAGTTCAACTATCTCAAAGATATACATATCAGAAGGAAGTACTAATAAAAGCATAGAAGTTGGAAAAGGGAATTTAAAGCTACTTTATTCAGAAAATGAAGGAAGACTGACTCACTATGTAAACAGTAGAACTCTGGTAAGTTTTCAATATGAATTTATTAGTGTTTCTACTTGAGGTCTTCTCAATGATGTCAACATTTTTAAAGTTCAATTTGCTTAAGGCATAAAGTGAGTAATGCTGAAGTTTCTTATTTTATTTTGGCTTTGGTTGAAGGTTACAACATCAGTTGAACAATCATACAGTTATTATTCTGGAAATGATGGGACTGACAAAGATCCTCAGGTAGTTAGTTACACATATACTGAAATTTCTATATATATCAACTGCCTTAATCTTCAATTACATTGTTAGTAGGAAGGTTTTTTTTTTTTTTTTTTATGAATATATTTGTCTTTACTATTTGGTAGTCCTAGCCAGATGATGCAATTTCTTTGTTACACATTTATTTTCTTAATTGTTTTTGTAAATGTAGAGATCACAAAAAATAGAGCCCAAAAACAACATTGTTTCACTAAACGGCTCCAGAAAACTGACTGATTTGCTCCAAAAATAGCACCAACACCTAAGAAAAGCCCCAAACATGACTAGGCTTTCTTCAGACCAGCAAGATGCTCCTCTATGTTACCAAAACGGGAGCGGTTTTGCTCCAGATCAGCACCTACACCTGATTGTTGCCACACCTGTGGTTTTCAGATCAGGTTGGTTTCTTTATTAAGAACTAGCTGTCATACAAATTTCTGACCCTGCCAGTAGGGTTTTTTTTGGAAAGCGGATGCCCTACACGATTGATGGCTGCCCTATGCATACTTGCGATACTATGTAGAGAGAGGAGAGAAGAGAATTATGCTGTAATGGTATGATCTGTATAGCATGGTCTCCCTATGCATATAAAATACTAGGTTGAGAGTTTAGTACATGTGGTACAAAGTACACTAGAGTCAAGCCTATATACTCTCAATAACCTAACAAATAACTCTTTCAACAATAAAAAAAGAATGCTTGCTTCCCATTCTTGATGCAGGATAGATGGTGCATTTGTCAATCAGATGATTGACTTAATGCTCTATATTATATGTGTTTTTTCATTTTCTTTTGTTCTTTTTCAGTTTTTCCTTTTACTGTGTATTATACTTAGCACTATGCCCGTATGATAAGATCACCTTCTTACTTTAATCTATAATATTCTTAAATGAAACTAATCAAAATATTTTTGATTGCAAACTATGTTTTTCTTAAGGCTTCTGGGGCATATGTTTTCCGTCCAAATGGCTCATTTTCCATTAAATCAGATCATCAGGTTACAAACTTTGCCTTTTGAACATTCAATGGTTGATGATAATTTTAGTTTATGGCCAATCCAGAGAATAATTTATATTTATTTTGTATCGTTTGTGTTCAGGCATCTTTTACTGTCCTGCGTGGTCCAATATTGGATGAAGTACATCAACAGCTCAATCCATGGGTATCCCAGGTAACTTATGGTTAAAATAACCATTAAATGAACTATTTTCTTACAGGCATTCACACACACATTACTCCCATATCCTGCAGCAACCACTGCCCCCACAAATTCCAGTAAAATTAGAAGTTGTATATCTTGTGATCATCTATTTTCTTGCAGCTTAAGCACGGAAGTCTTATTTTGTTTTCTGTATATACAGATTACGAGGATATTCAAGGCAAAAGAACATGCTGAAATTGAGTTCACAGTAGGTTACCTTCCATGTTATCTGATTGGAAGAGCAAATGATTGTTTCATTTCTATTATATTGCTCAGGAACAGTTGAGAAGTTGCATCTTAAATTTATACATATGTAGGTTGGGCCTATTCCTGTGGATGATGACATTGGGAAAGAAATTATTACACAATTTAAAACTACAATGAAGACCAACAAGACATTCTACACTGATTCTAATGGACGTGACTTCATTAAGAGGGTGAGTTAAATTTGTTTGCTGTCTTTCTATTATAAATTATGTAGATTGTTGATTATATCAACTCTGTTGGCCTTATATTATGGTAAACTATTCTAATTGTGGATTGGAGACTTTGATATATTTGGAAGAGCAAGATACAATTTAAGTAATAAAAGATTAATGGAGATGTCACACATAGGATTCGTGATGGGTGGATGAAATGTGAAGAGACTTTATTTAGGCTTAACACTTACGTTACAACATCCGACAAAGTGCAGGCCTCTCGCTGTTTTGTCTCGTGACATGTGTACATTGTCCTGTTCTTGTTCGGAAACAGGGAATCATCTTTTTTTGCATTGTTCTGCTGCAAATTTTCTTTGAAATTAGATTATTTGGGATTTTTTTGAGAGTCGGGTCTGTCTTAGTTGCATCAGTTTCTCTTTATCAATTTTACAGGTTTTGGTTTTTATTAAGAAGCTAAATTCAGTGGCCATGCTCTTTCTTCTCTGTTCTCTGATGACTTTGGCTGGAAAGGAATGCTAGAATTTGCAAGAAAACATTCTAGACAACATCTGGGATAGGGTTATTTTTTGACTTTTTTGTGGTGTTTTTCCTAATCATTTTTTTTTTCATGTATAGATATGCAAAGATATTGGGATGCCCTGTTAGACGATCCAATCTCTAGTTTTAGGTGTTTCTTTTGTATTATTCTTGAGAAGAAGGCTTACCTCTAGCTTTGTTCCTTTTTTCTTAATGACTTGTCTTTTCTTAAAAAAATTGTTTTGCAGATTCGAGATTTCAGGACAGACTGGGATCTACAAGTGAACCAACCCATTGCTGGAAACTATTACCCAGTATGTTTCATTTAATTGAAGACTCGCTATCCATCTTTCTATTTTCTGTTTATATTAAATTCTGGCACTGTGGTACATTCTTATGTATGGATTATTTTATTATCTGCTACATTTTTCTTTTTCTGAGCAAATGAATTTTCTTCTCATGAATTTTTTTCTTTTCACATTTTTATTTTATTGTCAATCATTGATTTGAGCTCTCAGTGTTTCACTTGTAACACAAGATTTTTATTTCTTATGGCCGTTGATTTGTTTGTCATAGATATTTCTGCATTTTAGTCCAGCTGCTCTATCTTCAAATGGATATTAATAAATATTATGGCTTTTCACCATTCTTTCAGGTTAATTTAGGAATATATGTACAAGATAGTAGTATGGAATTATCTGTGTTGGTGGACCGCTCAGTTGGAGGTTCCAGCTTGGAAGATGGCCAAGTAGAGCTGATGCTCCACAGGTTGGTTATAGTTGTCATTCATATCTAGTGACTTAAAGTTCAAGTTGCTTTTGCGCTTTAATACATAGGATATAGGTAATGGAATAATAAATAATGATTGACATTTCCTTGTTCTGTGATTTGGTTTTATATTTTGTTAGGAGGTTGCTTCATGATGATGCAAGAGGTGTAGGTGAGGTACTCAATGAAACAGTTTGCGTTGCTGATAAGTGTGAGGGCCTAACAGTTAAGTATATCTTTCCAACAAATCCATTTAGACTTGCTTTCATGATGATTTCTGGTTATGTCTTCCATTTGTGAGGACATTTTTCTGATGCTCAGAGGTCTCATGTTATTAACTTTTGCTGCTAGAGATATGGAGACTGTCTTGCACAGTACAAGTACACACTTTTGTTTTGTTGATCTCTCCATACATACCATTTTCTTGCCTATGGATCCTGACCTGCTAGCTATGATGCACAAATATGATACATGTATCAGATATGATACGCATCTGATATGGAACACAATTATTTCAAAAATATATAGGATATGATACATGTAAGATGCGTATTTAGAAATGTATAAAAAATCATAAAAGTAACATATTAAATAAATAATTGCAATTGTGCAAGTCCAAATTAAAAATGTATTTCTTGAAGATTAGTAAAAACAAAAAAAATTATAGCTCATTGTCATCATAAATTACTTTCTATTATTTACATATAGGAAAAATACTTTCAATTTCTTTTCTTCTTGAAATATTCATAAAGAGAACAATTTCTATTTTTGGTTCATAAGGGACAAGGGTTCTATGTTTATATATTATACATATAAGTGTTTCATGTAGTTGTATTGGATTTTCATAAAATACTTTAAAATCTTGGATACTTCACGGATACGTATCGACGAAGTATCCAAAGAGTATCAATATTGGATACGTGAAGCAAATTGAATTATTGCTGCTTCATAGGTTTGGATACTCCATGGACACGTATTGGTGAAGTATCCAAGAGTATCGTATATCCGATAAGGATACGTGAGGCAAATTGGAGTATCGGCATCCAAGAGTATCGCATCGGATATGTATCCGATACAGATACGTGAGGCAAATTGGAGTATCGGTGCTTCATAGCCTACTAGCAAGTAGCAACATACACTAAAGATATTGTAAAATTTGCAGTTATCATGATAGAACCCAAATTGATAAACTAATAAAATACAATACTTCTGAACACAGAAATCACACATATATAGCAATACACTTGGTGTCCCAGAGAAAAGTCTCCTGCAGAGTACAAAGAGTGCTCTCTGCCTACAAACTGTGAATGGCAACACACTTTCCTAATTATACACCCTACTATTAGATGCAATCCTAGCTGCCATCAGTTATTTTCTATGAATATTTGGTATCGTGCAGTTTCTAATGCAGAATAACTGTTAGATTACATAATATTCTCTTATTTATTATTAGATAGCAATTAGGGATTTATTCCTTATTACTCTCATTATTAGATTGATCCTATGTAATCAATACTTATCCTATCTTATTTTCCATGAATAACTGCCATTGTGCACTTTCAAATACAGAACTAATGTTGAATTACTAATACGAGTTAAGTTACTTTATATCCATAATTCCTAATAATAATTGCCTCCAAGTTCCAACCCATCAATAGATCCCTCCTAACCACTTGGATTTTTGCTGCCATCTTCTCTCCAACTTACCGTTTATTAATAGTACAAGTTTATATGATATTTCCAGATTCAAGGAAAACTGTATCTTAGAATTGACCATAAAGGTGAAGCTGCTAAGTGGCGTCGCACAGTTGGCCAGGAATTATATTCACCATTGCTGTTGGCCTTCACAGAACAGGTAAAATGAAGGGAGATCCCCCCTCTCCCCCAAAAAAAACAAAAAATTATGGTAGTTAAATCGTTTGTCATTACTGGTTTCCACTTGTGATGCAGGATGGGGATAATTGGTTGCATTTCAGTCCATCCACATTTTCTGGCATAGATTCTTCCTACAGTTTACCCGACAACACTGCTCTTTTAACCCTCCAGGTATGAAAGGGAGAACGATAGGGACATTTATAGAGAAAATAGAAGATGAAGAATATTTTACCTCATCTTTATTTCTGATGTGTATATATTGTTTTTATGAACTTCTGCAGGAATTTAAAAATGGAAAAGTGCTCCTAAGATTGGCTCACCTTTATGAGGTTGTAATTTTCTTACCGATGTATTGATCATAATCTCTGGTTCTCTCTTAAAGATTTAAACTGCCCTTTCAAAATGATCTTCTAAGGATTGCTTGCCTGCAATTTTACATTCTTAACCATGATTGGAAAGATTTTTTCTGTGACCTGTTTTACTTGCATTTAACCTATGCTATAAAAATGTAAACATGCATGCATTTCTATCAAAGTAATGGAAATAATATTTATATATGTAACCTATGCTTGCCTTGTGTGGGGAGAAAATTTACTTGGTACAAGCTAAATGGGACAACAAAGGCCAGATTGGATAGATTTCTTGTCTCTGCTGAATGGTTTCAGAAACGGCAAGGCACGACACAGTTTATTTTGGAAAGAAACTTCTCGGACCATTGCCAGTCATGCTGAAATCTGAAATGGTTGATTGGGGACCCGACCTTTCTGGATTCTAAATTGTTGGTTTCATGACAAATCATTTCGAAGGGTGGTTCAAGAATCTTGGTCGAATAATCAGGTGAGGGGATTGGGGGGATTTTTGCTCAAAGAAAAGATAAAAGGAATCAAGGCTACGCTGAAAGTATGGAATAAGGATCACTTTGGAGATTCCCAGCAGAAGCTAGCAACCATTGAGAAGGAGTTAAACAAACTAGAAGCTAAAGGTGATGTAAGACAGCTATCTGCCCAAGAGTTGCTATGTAGGAAAAAGCATCAGGAGGAGCTTTGGTCAGCTGCCCAATCTCACAAGTCCTTATTGAGGCAAAAGGCAAGGTCAAGATGGATCAAAGAGGGGGATAGTAATTCCAAGTTTTTCCATAGAGTTGTAAACTCAGACTGCAGATCCAACTCCTTGAGAGGAGTGTTTGTAAATGGTGTTTGGATTGATGAACCTGGAAGGGTGAAGGAGGAGATACACTTGTTCTTCAAGAATAGATTTAAGGAGGAAGAGTGGGTGAGGCCCAAACTAGATGGGGTAAGCTTTAAAGTCATTGGACAACAATACAATGATAGATTGACGGGGCCATTCACCGAAAAAGAAATTAAGGATGCGGTGTGGGAGTGTGGGAGTGATAAGACCCCTGGTCCAGACGGCCTTAATTTCAAATTCATTAAGGAATTCTGGGAAGTTATCAAGGTTGATGTGCTCCGCTTCATGGATGAGTTTTTTGTTCATGGAACTTTCCTGAAGGGGTGTAATGCATCTTTCATTGCTTTCATCCCTAAGGTAAACGACCCGCAGAACCTAAATGAATATAGACCTATTTCTCTTATAGGTAGCATATACAAAATTGTGGCAAGGTGTTAGCAAAGAGGATGAAAGAGGTGTTGTCAATACTAATAGATGAGACACAATCAACATTTATAGAAGGCCGACATTTACTACACAGCATCCTCATTGCAAATGAAGTAATCCATGAAGCAAAGACAAGGAACAAGCTGTGCTTGGTCTTCAAAGTAGATTACGAAAAGGCTTATGATTCAGTATCTTGGAAATTCCTGTTGTATATGTTGAGGAGGATGGGGTTTTGTGAAAAATGGATATCATGGATTGAGGGCTACCTAAAATCCGCTTCTATATCCATACTAATTAATGGCAGCCCTACGTCTGAGTTCACCCCCCAAAGAGGTCTAAGACAAGGGAACCCACTAGCTCCGTTTTTATTTAACGTTGTTGTGGAGGGACTAAATGGATTGGTGAGAGAAGCAATGGAGAAAAACTTGTTTCAAGGTTTCGTTGTGGGTAGAAACGAGGTGAAAGTTAACATATTACAGTATGCAGATGATACACTCTTTTTTGGGAAAGCATTCGTGGAAAATGTTAAAGCGATCGAGGTGCGTTTGAGAAGTTTTGAACTAGTCTCAGGCCTTAAAATTAACTTCTCAAAGAGTAGTTTTGGGGCAATTGGGATGTCGGAGAGTTGGAAGGTGGCTACTGCTAGGTACTTAAATTACAAGCTATTGGCCATACCTTTTCTATATTTGGGTATCCCCATTGGGGCAAACCCAAGGTGTTCCGACATTTGGGATCCTATCGTCAAGAAATGTGAGAGAAAATTGACAAAATGGAAACAAAAACTACTATCATTTGGGGGAAGGGTAACACTCATAAAGTCTGTTCTAAATTCTATTCCTACATATTTTTTCTCCTTTTTCAGGGCTCCAAACAAAATTCTGGACAAACTGGTGTGGATACAGAGGCGGTGGGGTGGAGGTATGGAGGAGAAGAAGATAGCGTGGGTAAAGTGGGAGTCGGTGTGTCTACCAAAGGAGAAAGGAGGAATTGGAATCAGGGACCTTAGAAAGTTTAATTATGCTCTCCTCAAAAAGTGAAAGTGGAACCTTTTCCATAATCAAGGAGAATTGTGGGCTAGAACATTGATTTCAAAATATGGTGATTGGTGGAATTTGGAGGGGGAAAGAAGGGGCAGTAGAGTATCAGTGTGGTGGAAGGATATAAATAGCATAGCTTCTGCCGGCATAGATGGCAGCTACTTAGATAAAGGGATAAAATGGAAAGTGGGATGTGGAACAAAGGCTAAATTCTGGGAGGATGGATGGAAGGAGGATGGAGTACCGCTTAAGCGGAAATACCCTACACTTTTCTCCATATCTAAACAGAAAAATCATGTCATATAGAAGATGGGCAAGTTCACATACGCAGGATGGGAATGGGACTTCAAATGGAGACAAGAACTCTTTGATAGCGAGATGGATTTGGCTGAGGTTCCTAGAAGAGTTAGAAGGCATCGGCATTCACTTGGATCGAGAAGACAAGTGAATCTGGAAGGAAGATGCATCGGGTATACACAGCCGGGAATGGGTACAAGATGCTTATGTTAGACCAAACTGGTGAAAATCAGGATGGTGCTTTTACTGAGTTGTGGAAGGTCAAGGTCCCTAGTAAAGTCTCTTTCTTCGTGTGGAGACTAATTAGGGACAGATTACCAAAAATCAACCTGCGCAGGAAAAATGTGGAAATAAATGATCCCACATGTCCATTCTGCGAATATAAAGAAGAGGATGCAGCACATCTCTTCTTTAGTTGCAGCAAAATTATGCCGCTTTGGTGGGAATCAACATTGTGGACAAACACTTCAGCACCATTTTCGCAGAACCCGAGAATGCACTTTCTCCAGCATGTGGTTGGGAAAGAAAATGGCAGCAGTTTTCAAAAATGGAAATGCTGGTGGATCTCCTTGACTTTGAGTATTTGGCAGAATCGAAATAAGATTGTTTTTGAAGAGGAAAGTTTTAATGATAGTAAGCTGTTGGAGGATGCTATCTTTCTATGCTGGACTTGGCTAAAAATCTGGATAAAAGTTTTGACATGCCATACACTGGTCCAGCAACATGAAGGAGACATTTATGTGATTAGGGTGGGATACTTCTACAAGTGGGGGTAGCTATGGGATAAGTATAATGCCAGAATTATGGTCTCTTAATTCATGTTATATACTATGTATTAGGACACCATAGTCCTACTCAAACTGGCCAATGTGTAAACTCCAAGTACAACTTGTACTGATTAAAATATAATTCAATATTTTTGCCGATTAAAAAAATACATATGTAACTGTTAGAGATCAATAACAGTTTACCCATGCAAAGAACTTTGTAATCTAGCTATGAATGATTTATGATATTTTTCATGCATCAAGATTTACAACAACTTTTTCCATTATCTTTATTCTCTATCAAAGATTTTGCTTTGCATTCAGACACCAAATACCCTATATTCTTGAATTCATGTTTGGTGCCTATTTACATATATAGATCGGAGAGGACAAAAATTACTCACTAACGGCAAGTGTGGAATTGAAAAAGTTGTTTCCTAATAAGAAGGTAAGAGTGGTAGCAAACTACTCCAAGTTAGTTTTTTTCACACATCATGTACTCATGTATAGTTTCCTTTTGACTACTCAATCTTTTCAGATCAATAAAGTGACAGAGATGAGTTTGTCTGCTAATCAAGAAAGAGCTCAAATGGAAAAGAGGAAGCTAGATTGGAAGGTAGAAGGCTCCACTGAAGAACCGAAGGTGGTGAGAGGAGGACCTGTTGATCCTACGAAGTTGGTGGTTGAACTTGCTCCGATGGAGATTCGGACATTCTTTATTGAATTTGATCCCCTCCAAACAGTTCCTGTACCAGAAAATCATGTGGCAATGTAGCAAAGCACCCAACACAGTAGCATCTATGCATTGTGTCTGGCTGTAATCTAATATTTCCATGTGATGTATGTTGTATTGTTGTAGTGCCATCAAGATGTTGCTGGAAAATATGTATTTCTGTATAAGCTTTTGTAAACAAATAAAAAGTTCTGTAACTTGAGTCTCGGTGACTACTAATATAAGAGTTGCACACACACTAAAGCTTCTAGTACCAAAACTTCCTAGAAGTTTAGTTTTGTAAATAGTGAAATATGAGGTGTGCTCATACATGTTGGTCTTTTCTGCTTCTGTTAGCATTAAGCTAATGAATCAGTGACTTGTCACCATTTTAAAATATTTGTGCGATACAAAGGTTTACATAATCATTTGATATTTTTCGTAAATATTAAGTTAATTCTTAGTTGATATACATTGTTGTATTAGTATAGTGATATGGCTTAATTCACATGACTTCTGCAGAATAAGAGTGTATTAAGTGACTCTTTGCAATGCTAGAATTTCTGCAGAGCTTTCATCAAGCTATGCACTAAAAGCAATTCATGGTGGTTGACACGCTAATCGAATATTCGAATATGAAACTTTATATGCACAAAAAGAAGATTGTCAGAACACATTTTATAGTTTCCACATGATATAATAAATGTATAATGTTTTTGTTTGAACGTTATGGTAACCAGATTATTTAAATGTACATATTTTTATTCAATGTGATTGAAACACAAGAGTTTAGGTGCTTAAAATCTTGATTCGTGACTCAGCAAAAGGAAAAGAAATCATCCCCTGTTCAGACAGGTCAGAAGCCCCACTTTATTTTTCTCTTAAAAGGAGATATCTCTCGTCTTTGTATGGATCTGGCTCTTATCCCGTTATCCGAAAACGTAATTAATTATTAAATTAAAAAATAAAAATGGAAAATGTTTTAGCGATGATGTCAGACAAATGGAGACAATGCTAACTACCGAGGAGACTTCGATTGATTTTGACTGAAGAAGGATAAAATATATTTTGATACACTTTTTAAACTCATAAATTTATGTGATTCAAGATAATATTCTTTATTTGGTATAATTTATTTTAGAAAATAAATATTTTTATTAAAATTTTAAAATAACTTAAAAAAGTAATTATTTCTTTAAATCTAAATTATACCAAATGTATTATTAACGATCATAATTTTTACTTAGTAGTTTTTTTTTTCCCCAATGTTCTTAACCATAATTTTCTTTAAATTTAAAGTAGAGTTATTTAACAAGTTTTATGCAATAAAAAATGTTAAAAGAAGTGTATATATCATCTTGTCATTTCTCATTTAAAGAATGTTAACAATTTTTTGAATGTATTTATTATTATTGATTAAAATTTATTAAAAATTACCAAATTATAAATAAAAAGTTGTTCAACCAAAAGTAAAACTAATAATTTGATTATTCTTAATAAAAGATTTTATATTAATATAAATAGAGCAAATGTGATTTAGATTCTTCAAAATTGGCTTTAATCTTTATATTTTAAAAAAAATAATTTTGGTTTTTGTATTTATGAATATGATAAATTTTAATTTTGATTATTCTTAATTTTTGTTTAATATTTAGTTATTGCATAATATATATTGCTTAATTTTTTTTTCTGTGTATGATGTTTTGCCTCATGCATGAAACAAATACCAGTTATGCTGATCGTGCAAATGCATACTGGACAGGATACTTTACCAGTAGGGCAGCTATCAAACGCTATGTCAGATAAATGAGTGGCTATTATTTGGTATAATTTGTATATTTGTAGTTTACAAGGTCGTCAATGTCCTCCACTGGTGTTTGGATATTTACTTTCTACCAATAAATTATTAGGCTGCAAGACAACTAGAGTTTTTTAGGGGGAGAAGGAATTCAGGGCCAAATACAGACTCATTAGCTGATGCTTTAGCAATTGCGCAACACCATGATGCAGTCACTGGCACAGAAAAGCAGCATGTGGCTAATGATTATTCTAAACAATTGTCAATAGGCTACAAGAAGGTGTGGTTTCATCTTATCTGTCTTCAAGTAATTGTGTATAACCATTTGTCAGCGTATCATCTAGTGGCATATATATTGCCTTTGTGCAGGCGGAGGATTTGGTTTCATCATCGCTGGCTTGGTTGATTGAGTCACCGTTGCTTACTACATGTCAAAACACAGTTACAAAGTTTTTAAAAGAGCTCAAATCCTTTTAAGTTTGTGCACTGTCTTCATTACTTGCGGAAATGACCTGCTTCTTCCTTGTCTTAAAACTGTTTCTCATAACATATAGTTGATAAATTATTTCTTATCCTTTATTATTCCTTAGCTAGTAGGAAATTACCATTTAGTATATTTCATGGAAAACCTGGTTTTGTTTATTTTTTCATTGATTATATTCCTTTCTTCATCTTCACTACATTGAAATATCTTTATTTCTCAGGTATTCAGCATGCTATAGTGTTTGCACATATTAAAAAATGTTATCATATTTCATGCATTAAGCATGTTGACTTATAAGGGAGATTTTCTTGGCAATAATATTTATTTTTTTTATATAAGAAGAAATATATTGAGACAGCGATAAGAATATGACAGAGGGAAAGGAGGTTAAGAAATCCTCCTTAAGAAAGAGAAAAGAAAAGTATACATCAATGGCCAAAAGACATCAATTAGTAGAGCTACCCAATTCCTTAATATTTCTGCAAGGATTATCCCTTTGAAATAGGCACGTGCTTTACACCATGTGGAAACCAAACACCTAATATTATCCCAAAGCAACTAGTTATCTGAATAGGTATCCTAAAAAATGTGAGAGCTTAGCTCCACCCAAATGCACCCAAATGTAGCAAATATTGCACTGTCACAAACATTGGGTTCTTTACTTCTTCCAAAACTAGTAAAACTGGTCAGTAATGGTCCATGAATTCTGAGCTTGCATGAAGCAGTAGCAGCTGAACAATGCAAGAAGTGAAGAACAAATTCTGAGCTTGCACCATCATAACACTTACAAGGGAAATTGCCTTATGTGGCCTATGCTTCAATAGCTTGTCATTGTGTTAGAAACTGAATCAGAACACTCTGAACTAGCATAAGTTTACTGGTTAATTCTTCAATTTATCCTGGTACCAATAGATGGCAGTACCAGAACAGCAGAATTACAAAAATGAAAGTAAAACAGGATGTTTGAGAGACCCTGCACTCTCCCTTACTGACTTCTATTTTTTCTTCTTTTTTTCATCTCCCTAACTCCTTTCTTATAGCTATATGGGTCAACTTCCTTTCTTGATTTCCTTTTATTTCCTTACATAAATCGCTCAATTATTTCCTTATATAAATCACTCGATTCCACTTGATTGCTGCACATGCAATCTGATATATGAATCATTCAATTCCATGTAATTCCCCTCTCTGCCATTTTCAAATATAGACTCTATTAATAGGTGGTTTCCTAACACATTGGTATTTATTCTTTAAAGCACAGCTGTCAAAATAAAATAATTAGGTCTAGTTTAGATAAACTTCTTAACAAAAACTTATTGGAAGAGAAAATAAGGAGGTAAATTTAATCAAACTTCTCCCATAGGTTAAAAATCAAGTTAAGCATCTCAATCCTAGAAGAAGTTGGATAAGTGAGTTTCTATAAAAATTGAAGAGCATAAGTTGATTTTAACATATGAAAAAAGTTGAACTCATTTTACCTCTTTATTTTCTTCTCTTATAATTGCTTGTTGAGGAATTGATTTAAACTGGGCCTTAATCTTAAAAGGAGTTAAGAATTGAAAATAGATTTGCCAGAAAACACCCAGAAGGATCAAGAGACCAAATTTTTTTAATTTGATTGAAGGACCAATGAACCTAATCAAGGGGACTTGGAAAAACCTCCAATCCTGAGGATTCTTCCAAATCTTGAATGCTAAAAATCCCCAGAAACAACAGAATCTCGAATACTAAAAATCTTAGATTAAAGTGTCGTTTAAGGTAGTAGATAAAAAATAAAAGTGTTGTTCAAGGTAGATAGATGAAAAGGTCAAGGGCAGCTAAATTAAAAGTGGATTCCCCTACTGAACAGTGACATGAGAAACATTATCTTCTTGCAAGGATAGAAAAACGTCAAAAGGTGGCATAACTAAGCACAACAAAAGTAATTTCTTTTCCAGCAATTTTCTTGTATGTGTTATTATATACAGTTTGTCCATTCAATCTCTTCTGTTGTATTTCAATATAGTCCAATTAGTCTTGTTAAAAGAGAATAAACAGATACATATTTTACTGAGAAACCTGTGCCTGAATACACCACAGAAGACAGTTTATATAGGCTTTATTGAATTAATTACATGATTAGAGAATATTCAGTTTTCCCTAAATCAGATATATGCCTATAATAAATTCAGAATATCTCACTGTGATTCTCAACAAGTCTTATTATACAATAACATTAGAGCTTTATGTGTTCCTTCTCTCTCTCTAGAAGATTATAATGATTAGAGCTTAGATATGATTGTTAACATACCCTTATGTTTCGAAGGAATGTATAGAATGTTGTAAAATTAGCATTTGATTTGGCTATTGATAATTTTTTATTATCATATCCAAGTTCAAGCTGTAGTGTATTTTGATATTTGTTTTCGTTTTCATATTTTACAGTGTCCACTTTTGAACATAAATTGCTGTCCTGCATCAGAAGTTGATCTGGTTCAAGGAAAGAATTTGGTAAAAATATTTATTTCATCACATATTTTGTCCTTCTTTCCTCAGTGTTATATCTTCTCACAAGCTTTTTCTATGGTTATTGTAGTTTACAACTCTCTAGGCTGGAGGAGGAATGAAGTGATTCTGATTCCGGGGAGTGATGTCACTCTAGTATTTCTTGATTGCTAGGGCCGGTCGTGATTTTGTGTCCTAGGCGGTGTGAGAAAATTATGTCTTCATAATCAAGATTCTTCAAAATAACATTTTCGGTAGAAATTAAAGACTATTAAGCTACCCTGTGAAATAATAAATCACAAATAGGAATGAAGTGATTCGGATTACATTAATAACATTAAATAACAAAAATAGGTTTATTTATTAATATATTTGTTTAAATATTATTACATTAATAACATTAAATATTTATATAAATAGTTTATTCATGTCTAGAAAATATGGAAATTTAGATATAAATTAATATATATATATATATATATATATATGCATTTATCAATTTTAATGTAATATATTATTAATGTATAAAAAAATAATAAAATTGTGTCATACTATATGTTAAAAAATATATTTATTGATATATTTAAACTTTTCAATCAAGTATCCTAATAGTGATTCAAGGGGTTCTCAAAACAACAAACATATTCAATTATAATTCAAATTTATTTTTATATAATTAATATAATACAAAAGAAATATAAGGTTTTGTATTGTGCATGGGTTTTATTTATTTTTATTTGAGTTTTCATTTATTTGTGAAAATTATCTATAAAAAATTAGATAGAATAGCTTCAACCTTGTCAGCTGAAAATGGAAAAATAAAATATGGATAAATGTCAATACTTACTATGGGTATAAGGATAGAAATTGAAATAAATAATTCTTGTGGCCCCAAATAAAAAAAGAAAAGAATTTGGTGTATTAAAAAGCTTGTATCCATAGAACATTTGACGTAATATTATTTGTCAAGTGTAGAAAATTTTTAAATAAATTTCTACATTAAAGTTTTTTAAAATATATAGATTTATTTATAAATAATTAGAATATCTTTTTATTCTGTTACTCAAAAAAGTAACTAAATTTTTTACAATATTTTAAAACATATTCCGATTATGTTTTTCTTCTAACCTAAACACTTTATTCACCAATAATACACATTCACTTCAACATTATGTGACCTAAAATCTACACTATCTCATTGTGTGTAATCAAAAGATTAGACATGCCTAACTAGTAGTTTGATAGTTCAAATCAACCCACAACTTCAACAAAATAGTCTTAAATTGAAAATAAAACATACTAATAAATGTTCTAAAACCATACTAGTGCTTATTAAATGTAGTATATTTTAAGAAATATAATGAAAAAAGTTTAAATTAACTTTAAATGATTAATCCAGCAAAGTAAAATATATCATCAAAATCAATGTACAAATTTATTTTAAATATATTATAAATAACTATTTAATTATTTTATAAATAATTATTTTAATACTTTTATATATTTAAAAATCAATGTAGAAATTAATTTTTTAATTTTTTATACTTGAAATGACTATTTATATAAATATTTAATATTATTAATGTAATAATATTTATACAAATATGTTAATAAATAACATTTTTCTTATATAATATTACCTATTTTTGTTATTTAATTAAATTTTAAAAAAATTACGTTATAAAAATTTTCTAATTTTTTTATTTAATTGATTTATAAATAATTATTTTAAATATATAAAAGTATTAAAATAGTTATTTATAAAATAATTAAAATATATAAAAGTATAACTTATAGCCAATTCGTAAGGGACATACGGATTATCATTTTGCATGCTTCATACGGATTCCTAATCTGTGCAATCTGTATGGATTAAACACAGTAAAAAAAAAAATAGACTCACCATCGACCACACAATACTCACAATGGTGGAAAAGAAGACATTCACAGAGGAAACACAGATTGAATATAACATGAGGAGGAGGAGGAGGAGAGACGCACAAATGAAGATGGGTGCACAATAGCGGAGAGATAATGTATTTAAGCTTTTAAGTGAAGGGAAAATTTGGTATCTCACATTATTTGCTAGGTGTAGAAGAAAAATGGTTGGTTCAGGAAGAATATCCTAGGGTACTTTACCTTCTTGACCCATGATATTATTCATTATCTTCGTTCTGCTCTAATTAATGCATTATGTAATTGCTTCTTGTTTTACTACCTCATTCTCTTGGCCCATTAAATTTATGCAACATATTGAAGATGACAAAGATCTCTCTGTAATGGCAAGTTGGAGCTGAAAAAGCTCTTCCCTGGGAGGAAAGCAATAAGTGATAGGTTTCATGAGAGGATAGAAATTTTTTTAAAGTACTTTTTAGCTTGTTTTTTAATTTAACATCTATAATAGGGGTTCTTGAGATGAGTACTAAAGTAAAAAAAAAAAGTTCTTACATTCTATCTGATAACATGAGAATCACAAAAAGTGATATAATGATGCTTTAAAAAGTGTTTTCCTTGAAATTGATCAAAGAGGTGAAGGAGATGAACATATATGCCAATCAAGAAAGGACAGAGATGAAGAGAAAAAGACTTTCTTGGAAAATGGAAGTCTCTTTTGGAAATAGACATGTTTGAAGGGGAGGGCCAGCTCATCCAAAAAAGCTAAATGTGGAGCTTGCTCCAATGGGAATCCACACTTTTATCATTGACTTTGATGACAAGTCCTTACTTCTGAACAAGCATATTGGTATATGACAAGTTCAGCTATATGATAACTGTTAGAATATATGTCAATATATTTTTGTATCTAGTTTCCTTATTATAGCCTAAGATGTCTCTTGTATATAGTTAATTTTCTTATTATAGCCTAAGATCTCTCTTATAACTGTGGTATATAACTACAATTTTGCTAATGAAATGGACACAAAATTATATTCTTTCATGGTATCAGCAGTCTAAGGTACAATCCTTTCTTGCTTCTGCCGTGCCTTAGCTTCTCTTCTTCTCCTTCTAGCCGCCATTTTTCTTCTCAGGTCAACCACCATGACTGATTCCAACAAATTCCATGCAGCTCTTGCAGTCTCCAACATCAAGAACCATATCTCCATCACCCTGAAGATAGGAAATGTCCAATATGTGACGTGGGCGGAACTGTTTAATATTCACGCACGTTATCACAAGGTCCTCCACCACATCGTCCCACCGGAGAAAGGTAAGGAGAAGGTGCCTAAAACCGATAAAGAAAAGGAACTGTGGTCAACCCTTGATGTTGTGGTCCTTCAATGGATCTATGCAATAATCTCACATGACCTGTTGCATACTATTCTTGAACCCGACGCAATGACAATGGAGGCAGGGAATAGGTTGCGTGATATATTCTAAGACAATAAGAATTCTTGGGCTATAAATCTTGAGCAAGAATTCTCATGTACCAACATGGAGGATTTCCCGAATGCCTATGTGTATTGTCAACAACTCAAGGAATTGTTCGATCAACTCAAGAACGTAGGTGCACCGGTGTCGAACAATTGTCTTGTTCTTCAAATGGTGGTCGACCTCACTAAGGCTTATAATGGGGCTACTGTGAATCTTGTATGTTTTGATGATGTCAAAAATAAATCACTTCATTGTTATCATAAAAAAGGGGGAGAATGTGAATGTACGTATACATGATTTTGATGATGTCAAAAAAGAATCAAACAAGGCTGCTTCAAAGGATAAACATTGCTTCGAGATTAATACAAGATTGCTAAACAAAGCCTTGCTTCAAGATTTCTTCAAGATCAAGCCTTGCCTCAAAACAAAGGATTTCAAAGTCATCTAAGGCTCTAGTAATCGATTACCAGGCAGTGTAATCAATTACCAGAAGACAAGTTTGAAAATAGTTTTTAAAAAGGGTTTTGAATTTGAATTTTAAACCTATAATCGATTACTAGATGTTTGTAATCGATTACCAGCAACGAAACTCTGGAAATTCAAATTGAAAAGTCATAACCCTTCAAAATATATTTGTGTAATCGATTACCTGAAACATGTAATTGATTACTAGTGAAGAATTTTAGAAAAAGCTTTTTAAAAAGACACATCTCTTCAAACCATTTTGAAAAGGCACAAAGGGCCTATATATATGTGTGTCTAACTTCAAAAAGCAAGGTAGAGATATTCCAAGAGAACTTCATTGCCAAATGCTCTCTCAACAACTCTTGGGAAAACACTTGCAAATCTATTAAGAGTTTATGGAACTTCATTGTATTATCTTTCTCTTAAAAGAGAGAATTCTTCTTCTTCTTCTTCTTAATCAAAGAGATTGATTAAGAGACTGAGGGTCTCTTAAGTTGTAAGAATTTCTGAACACAAGGGATGGGTTGTCCCTGTGTGGTTCAAACTTTGTAAAAGGGTTTTACAAAGAGAAAGGAAAATCTCAAGTGGGTTGCTTGAGAACTAGACGTAGGCACGGGGAGTGGCCGAACCAGTATAAATCGAGTTTATATTTCTCTCTTCCCTTATCTCATTTATTATTGCAATCAATTTTGTCTTGCATGTTTAAAGAACATTATTAAATTGATTGCTACTTCTTCTGCATTCTGAGCCTATCATTTAGAAGGGGGTTAAAAGCTTGTTAGTGGGAAAATAATTAACCCCTTCTTAAGATAACTGAGGCCATTTGTCCAACAGCTACCTCACTCATTCACCAAAGGGATTCTCTTCCACCATTCTATCAAGCCTACTTTATGCTTACCTTAGAAGAAGCTGGTCTCCCGAAGAAGGTTGCAACCAGCGGGGTTGTCGCCATGGTGGCTCATAACACTGATGACTCACTTCCTCTCCAAAAATTCTCATCAAAATCAGAATACTCATGGTGGTAAAAAGGGTCAAAACCACAACAACAGTGGCAAAAAAAATGGTGGCAATCACGGTGGCATCAAGAGCAGTGGTGGTGGTGGCTGCAATGGCTGCCACAATAGTGGCTGGCAGCAGCAGTCTGGCCAGCAACAATCGGGGCACCAACAGTGGCCTACCGAACAATGGCAGTGGCCATGGATGCCTTGGGCTCTTCCACCTTGCCCATACCCCTCATCCAACGCCCCACCCCCTCCTTACATTGGGCTAGGCCCAATTTTCAGCAAGCCCAATAGCACTAAACAAGCATCCTTGGGCCAAAACCACCACAGGCACACAGCGACAGTAGCTCCACCCACTCCGACAAACATTGAAGCAATGATGCACACTTTTGGGCTTAATCCTTTGGATGCTAATTGGTACATGGACATTGGTGCCACCTCCCGCATGACACTCGAGCAAGGAAATCTCTCGTCTTATTTTAATTTGAGCAATACTCGTGGTCTAATTGTCGCTAATGGTCATTCAATTGCAATTCGTGGTTATGGTCACACCAATTTGTCTCCCACGAATCCATCCTCCACCTTGAAAAATGTCTTTCATGCCCTTCAACTTATTAAAAACTTTGTATCAGTTTGAAAGTTTACAACTGATAACTCAGTTTTTGTTGAATTTGACCTTTTTTGGTTTTTCCGTGAAGGATTTCCAAACGAGGATACGTCTCATGAGATGTGAGAGTCGGGGTGACCTTTATCCCATTACCACCAATCAAGCCACTTCACCATCTACTTTTTCCGCTTTAGCACCATCATTATGGCATGCTCGTTTGGGTCATCCGGGAAAACTTCTTTTTGACTCCCTTAGGCTAAATAAATTTATTGAGTGTAATCAAACTCGTAGTCTCATGTTTGTCACTCTTGTTCTCTTGGAAAACATGTTAAGTTACCCTTTGTTTCTTCTCATTCTTGTAGTATCATGCCTTTTGATATTATCCATAGTGATATTTGGACATCTCCCATTTTTAGCTCTTCGGGCCACCGATATTATGTTTTGTTGTTGGATGATTGCTCTAATTTTTTGTGGACATTTCCATTGTCTAAGAAGTCTCAATTTTTTTTTCCCACATTTCTATCTTTTAGGGATTTCATCCACATTTAGTTTGAATGGGAAGTAAAAAACATTCAATGGGATAATGGTAGGGAGTTTGATAATGGACCCGTTAGGGAATTTTGTAAAGTAAATGGTTATATTTTCATCTCTCTTGTCCACATACATCATCACAAAATGGGAAAGTCGAGAGAAAAATTTGTACCATTAACAATATTATTCGTACTCTACTATTCCATGCATCTTTACCACCTTTCTTTTGGTATCATGCTTTGCAAATGACAACATACCTTCTCAATATTCTTCCAAGTAAACAATTAGCCTATCAATTACCTGTCAAGGTTCTTTATCAAAAGGATCCTTCCTACTCTCATCTTTGGGTGTTTATGCTATCCATTTTTTTCCTTCTACTACCATAAACAAACTTCTAGCTCATTCCACCTCATGTGTCTTTTAGGGGTACCCATATAATCATCATGGGTACAAGTACTATTATTTTTCCCCTCGTAAAATCATACTAAGTCACCATGTAATTTTTTATGAAACCCAATTCCCTTTTGCTAAGTTGCACACTCCACAACCTTACACTTATGGTTTTATGGACGACAAACCCTCCCCTTATGTGGTCCACCATTTGACCTCTCTATCCGGCCCAAACCAACCGGCTCAATAGGTCTTGCCCAACCCGCAACTTGCTGCCCAACCTACACCTCTATCCGGCCCACCCACACCTAGCCCACAATCGCAACAACCCTTACCCAGCCCAGGGCTTGCACTTTCACCTCCATATCAGCCCACTCCTTTTTAGGCTCCTAGACTCGTGACATGTAGTCAGCATGGGATTTTCAAACCCATAAGACATTTAAATCTTAACAATAGTGTCATTAAACCCCTCTACCACGTATTCCCATGTCTGGCTTTTGTGACCTGAATTGGAAAATGACTATGGATTATGAATTTAATGCTCTTATTAAAAATAAGACGTGGGAGTTGGTGCCACGTCCTCTTGATGTTAATATGATTCGGTCTATGTGGATTTTTACTCATTAAGGAAAATATGATGGTGTTTTTGAGAAGCACAAGGCCTGTCTTGTAGGGGATGACAAAACACAACAGGTTGGCGTGGATGGTGGTGAGACTTTTAGCCCGGTAGTCAAATTGGCAACTATTCGCATTGTTCTCAGCTTAGCCATCTCTAAAGCATGGTCCATTCACCAACTTGACGTGAAGAATGTTTTCTTGTATTGAGACCTTAAAGAGATTGTGTACATGCATCAGCCCATGGGTTTTAGAGACCTGGATCATTCTAATCATGTATGCTTATTGAAGAAATCTCTATATGGCCTCAAACAGGCCACTCAAGCTTAGTACAAGAGATTCGCTGATTAAGTTTCTACTCTTGGGTTTTCTCATAGTACTTCTGATCATTCTTTCTTCATTTACTAATAAGGTACAACTATGGCTTACATTCTTTTGTATGTGGATGATATTATCTTGACAACTTCCTCTGATGTTATTCACAAGTCTATCATATCCTTTCTTAGCACAGAATTTGCTATGAAGGACCTAGGGTCGTGAGTTATTTCTTGGGTATAGTTGTAACTCGTCATGCAGGTGGTCAATTCTTATCTCAGCAAAAGTATGCAACAAAGATCATTGAACGGACCGACATGTCATCTTGTAAGCCATCTCCTACTGTGGTTGACACGAAACCAAAGCTTAGTGCTAATTCCAGCACACCATATGTCGATCCATCTCATTATCGAAGCCTTGCAGGGGCTATTCAATATGTCACCTTCACGAGACCCGATATTGCTTATGTTGCGCAACATATGTGTTTATTCATGCATGACCCAAGGGAAGAACACATGCACGCTTTCAAGCATATTGTGCATTACATTCAGGGTACTCTTGATCATGGCTTGCATCTCTATCCATCTTCCACATCCATTTTTCTCTCTTATTCGTGTGCTGATTGGGGTGGGTGTTCGGATACCAGACGCTCTACATCGGGTTATTGTGTGTTTCTTAGTGATAATTTAATTTCTTGGTTCACCAAACAGCAAACTACGTTGTCACGATCTAGTGCGGAGGCAGAATACCGAGGCTCTGCCAATGTGGTTTCTGAGTCTTGTTGGTACGAAACCTTCTTCTAGAGCTTCAATGTCCTATTCATAAAGCTACCTTGGTATATTGTGATAATGTTCGTGCGACATATCCATGAAAATTCTTTTCAACATCAGTGCACTAAACATATCAAGATGGATATTCACTTTGTTTGCGAAAAAGGTTGCTCGTGGGGAAGTTCGAGTCTTACATGTCCCGTCACGTTATCAGATTGCAGATATTTTTACAAAGTGTCTTCCCTTGTTTCTATTTAAGAACTTTTGAAACAGTCTCAGCGTACGACAACCTCCTACTTCGACTGTGGGGGGTATGTTAGAATATATGTGAATATATTTTTGTATCTAGTTTCCTTATTATAGCCTAGGATATATTAGAATATGTGTCAATATATTTTTGTATCTAGTTTCCTTATTATAGCCTAGGATCTTTCTTGTGTATAATTAATTTTCTTATTATAGCCTAGAATCTTTCTTGTAACTGTGGTATACAACCACAATTTTGCTAATGAAAAGGACACAAAATTATATTCTTTTAATAATCTCTCATAATAAGGTTTCAAATACTAGTATGTTTTGCATGATATCATATCTTACCTTCCTCCAAATCAGCTTGAAGTCCCGTTATAGTTAGTCTATTTCTTTCATGTTTTTAATTATAGTTTTCGCATAATATGCACTCATAATCGTTTGAATATTTTTCTTTTTATATTTTGTTATAAAATTATTAATTATTTATTCATAATCAAGATTCTTTTAAAAAAAATATTTTCAATAGAAACTGATGTAGAGCATATTACAATATTTTTGTCAAAACAACATCTTATCCTTTACTGTAATTGTAGGAATATTTGTTGCTTTATTTTAGGATTTTATTTATTTATTTATTTTGGGAATTAGGAAGATATGATCCTATTTAATTAAGAAAAATAGGAAGATAGTATCCTTATTTACTTAGGGAAATTACAATGATACGATCCTTATTTAATTAGAGAAATTATGAAGATATAATCCTTATTTGTTTACTTATTTTGGTTTATTCTACCCATATATGGGACAATTTTATGTATTCACTGTTGTATATTTTGATTAAATTAAAAATTTTAAAATTTTAAAATCTTGTAATAGTTATATAAAATCATATATGTATTAATGACATTAATATCATATTTTAATTGATATCATTACCTATTTTAATAGTATTAATCAATATTTATTTTTGATTGATTCACCTTATTATAAAGAAGGTTCAGTCACTCATAAGGGATATATCCTTTTCAAAGCCTTCATTCTCTTTTTCTTTTGAGTTTTTTTGGTTAGTATCACAAAACCACTTGTTAGTGCCCCAAAAATCATTTTGGAAAGGAATTGTTATATCTTGGAGAACTTGTTACATTATTAAGTATATATGCATAAAAAATTATGAAGTATATATTTTGTTTGATAAAATATATTAACTCAATTAATAACAAAACTCATAAAATGTTGAATAAAAAATGTACATATTTTTATTCAGTACAACATTTTCAATTATTTTTTCCAATATTATTTAAAGAAAAATAAAATATCATATTAACAAAATTTTAAAAATACAGATTAAAGAAAATAAAATATTTCTTATTAAACATTTTTATTTTAAGAAACAGTTAATAATTTTTCATTTTTCAAACAATTTTTCTTACTTTTATTTTTAATCAACACCCTAAGGATGATCATAATAATAATAATACGTGACAAATATTCAAATAATAATGATGATAAAAAAAAACAAAAATGAAAAATAATTGATTGCATTGTGTTGTGGACCTTGTGGCTTGTGGTGGTGGCGCTAAAACTAAAACCGATATTCGGCAAAGATGCGGCAGAGATACCCACGGAGCCGCGAAGACACAGCCAGCACAATAAGTACATTCGACATAGTTTGGTTAAGTAGAATAGAAGCTGAACCTACGAAACAACCCTAAACCCCTCCTTCTAGAACTTTCATGTCCATCTTGCCCTCACAAACCCAAGCGGCATCTTCGTCTTCTTCCTCTGCGCCATCTCCCAACCCTAATCCCCAACATGGAACCGGAAACCCTATTCCTCAACCCTTCTCTTCTCTTTCCCCCTCACCAATCAACCTCGCTTTCGGATCTCTCCAGATCTCCGATACCCCAGGTTCGCTCCTCGATCTCTTCGCTTTCCTTTCAATTCTCTATGTAATTTGGTTCACCGCTCTGTGCGAAATTGTGGTGTTTAATTGCTTTATTTTGTTTTGGGGATTTAATTGTCTAAATTTGAGATTGTGTGTTTAAATGGTTTTTCGTTGTTTGGTGCTCTGCTTGATTAACTGATTTAGTGATTCGATTTTGTCGGTAGGTTCGTCGTCTTCAGCCGCTCAAGATTCTGGTGGATCTTCCGGAAAGGTAGTATTTTATATTGTGTTCCTTAGTTTCTGGAAGCTTATGACCTTAATAGAAGTGTTGAATAGTAGAATTGCGTGTTTGTGTCTTTGTGTGTGGGTGTCTGTTGGTTACTTTTTGTTCTCTTGTGCGCGTTTTAGGTGACAGAAGTAGGGTCTCCAAGTGGAGTGATGGTTTCACCTGAACAAAACTCTAGAACACGTTCTAGGAGTCACGGGGCAAGATGGACCCGAACGCGAACTGGAACAGTTTCATATCATAGAAATCAACAAACTCCTGGGTCCGTCAGTTCTCATGGAAGTGCCCCTTTGCCGGGGAGAAAAGCTCAGACGGTGAATGGGAACTACTTGCTGAATTTTCAATATGACCCAATATCCCGTTCTCAACCACGGGGTCCTCCTCCTTCTCCTACAACAAGAAGGCATCGGAAGAGGAAGCCGTACAGCAAAGATTTGTTTTTGCAGGCGAATTACAAGTTCACGGTACTAGGTTCGGGAAATTATTCGCCTGAGTCGATGGATCCAGATAAAATGTTGCAGTGGGAAGATATTATATGCGTGACATATTTGACCCCTTTTTCAGTTCAGTGTCCAATTTGTTTGGAGTATCCCCTGTGTCCGCAGATAACCTCATGTGGACATATTTTCTGTTTCCCATGTATTCTACAGTACTTATTGATGGGTGAAGAGGATCACAAAGGTGATAGCTGGAAAAGGTGTCCTTTGTGCTTTGTGATGATATCTGCCAAGGATTTATATACGGTGCACATCACAAATGTCAAACAGTATCAAGTACGAGATAATGCTGAGTTCACCTTTTTAACGCGGAAAAAGGATTCCTTTACTCTGTCACTTAAAAATAAACAAGAGACAAATATCACATCACGTGCCAATGAAGATATCTGTGATCCCTTTTCTAAGTTCACTCTTACATCAGATGTAGATCTCTCGGTGAGACATGCAATATCTGATCTAGATGGTTGGCTAGCCAGAGCTGATTCAGGTCTTGTTGATGACCTGGAGAAGCTTCCTTATGTTTGTGCTGCAATGCAACAATTAGAACAGAGGAAGAGGTATTGGAGTGAGCTCAGGTCTCATGACAGTGAAAAATCTTCTAAGCTTAATGATTACGAACATCAGATACCGTCAACAGTTGCAAATTCTGTGGATAGTGACGATGAAAACTGTTCTAATGGATCAAGAACTTCCTCTTCTGATTTCCTTGATCAAAATAAGGTTATGATGTTGGATAAGTCAACTGCCGGAATCTGTTTGGATCAAAAGTTGGATGTGGAGAAAGAATTAATAGAGCAGGAAATGAATTTATCTTCTTCATATGAGGAGAAAAACGATATTCAAAGGCATTCAAGTGGTGTTGTTGGAGATGTGAAGGAAAATGATTCATACAGTTTCTACCAGGTAACTTATGAGTTATGACAGTTGGTTTTAGATTTGTGTTCTGTATCCCATGTTTCTTGCATTGCTTCATAATTTTCTGTTTGAAATGAATGTGTCTATTAGAAATTATATGGAGCAATTTAACATCATGTAGTAAGACTTTTTCAGACAACTTTGCGCTTTGAAAGTCGTGGGCTTGACTGAGGATAGGGTAGGATTATAAGGGTTTGTAAAGATGGATGAAGACATTTGCTATATTACTGTTTTACACTCAGGTTATATTTGGAAGTTTTAGTGGCTCTTTGGTTTGCTATATCAGATTGCTTGTGCAGTCGAGGTGATGCGTGAGATATCAGTATGCCCTTATGCGTGAGGTTATGGTGGAGAACAGTGACCTAGTATTCTTACTCCTTTAAAAATCTTAAGAAAAATCAAAATGAACTTCTGTTGAAGACTGTTATCAAATGGTGGCAATGGCGGCGCTATGGCGGTTTTGCATGACGGAAATTTGAAAAAACGCTACCGAATAGCGGTGGCGTGGCGGGTTTACAATGGCGGCACCATAGCCATGGCGGTATAGTGGAAATAACGGGTTTTTTTGTATTTTTTGCACGGTAGGAGTTGGGCTGACCCGACCCAACCCTACCTGTTATTTTATTCAAAAGCGCAGCGGGGAAACGCAGCACAGAACGCAGCATGCAACCAGGAGCGACACCCCGCACCCTGCAGCGACCCTGCACGCAGCAGCCACCATGCACCCAGCAGCGACGACCCCACGGCCCGAACGCACGACCTAGTAGCGACAAGCACCGGCACTCGACGGCGACGAGCACCGGCAGATGACCCTGCGAAGGCGATGCCGCACCGACCCTGCACCCTCACGAAGGCGAACGTCGTGGCGCAGTTCAGTGTGGTGTGCTTTTTTTTTTTTGTTTATATTTTTTTTTGCTGTTTGACACCCGTTTTTGATGTCTACAGCTTTTTTTTTTCATTTTTCTATTTGACACCCTCTTTATTTTTAACAGTCCCATTTTTTTTTTTTTTTCTATTTGACACCACGTATTTTTTTTTCTGTGCAGTCCTCTTTTAAATGGCTGAACCATCCGCCATTTTTTGCTACGCCATCCGCCATATTTTTATGGCGGATTTTTGGCTTTTCGCCATGAACCGCCATCTGCCATTAACAACATTTGTTGAAGACAACAGACTGTACCATGTTATTGACAACAGTAACGGCTGAGTTATAGGTTAAATTAGGAGAAGACAGAAACTGTCTTCATGGTTCGGAAATCTGAAATAATTCAAGAGATGGATTGAGCTTTGATGTTGAGAGTACATTATAACATGTTACTTGTAAGTTGTTTTTGAGAAGGAACAAGAAATATGAGATCCGAGAATCAGTCTAATTAATTTTATCTATTTATTTAAATGAGTTTTGTATGGTAGATGTTTATAGTATTACACTGGGAATGTTTTGTTAGGTTTTGGCATGAGTAGGTCATTTGGAGATTTTGTGTATCTCTTCATCAACATTAACAAATCTTTTTTTTTATCAGCAATCAACATTAACAAATCTGACAGAGCTCCATCGAGGTCATGTTAAAATTTCAAATGAGAGGATCCATTCACTCTTAAACTATTCCTCTATAGAGCTGAAGCATAAAATAAGAAAACTAAAGTGTATGGGAAATTTTCAGATTAAACTGAGGAATGGAATATAACAGCAGCACTGGTAACTTAATTAGTTTGTCTCTATCTCTGAGTATTATTGGGCATACAATAATAGCATTGCTCTGCAAACAATTGGTCATCGTAAACACTCTAAGTATGCTGCTCTTAAATTGTACTTCAAGACAAATAAAGAACTGTACATCAGCTTTCTTGAAAAGAAGTTAAGTGAAAATAAAGGCTCTGATCTGAAGATCATTAAGGCTAGCTAACCTCCATTACTCTTTCAGCAATCAATGTCGGTCTCACAACTGCTCCCTTTTCTATTTACTGATTTTTTTTGTAACTTATGATTGTTTTGTAACAATATCATTAATGGGGAGAGAGAATTTTCTAGTTGTCAACATAACGCTGAGGCTGTGTCCAAATCGGATCTCTAGACTTTGACCACTTGAGAGCGTAGTTATTTATAAAAGCTTTAATCACAAGTGGAATATTTTAGCTGCTTTTGATTCTATCTTAGAGCATCATTGACTGATATTTTTCATTGTGATGTAATCTAAAGATCAATTGTTATTCCAATGTCGTCGGTTTTAGATGTTGAGCGGGTTGTGTGAGTTGATGCTGATATAAGCCTGGCTTGGTTGCCCATACTGGCAAAATGTTAACTTTGAACTTTAATTATCTATTGATGTCAGATTATGTCTACCTAGCTATCCTAAACCCTTTTATCTCGTAGACCCTCCCAGTTGGTTATGTGGAATTTCTGCTTTTAGTTTCATTGAGGAATCCCTGATTGTTTTATACTTAAACCAGCTTTAATGGTGGCATCTGGTAGTTACCATGCTTGTCTATTTCAGGCTGCTGATGGTCAGCATCTAATTCTTCATCCTCTGAATATGAAGTGTTTGCTTCACCATTATGGGAGCTATGATATGCTTCCTCACAGGTTTGGACAAAGTCAAAATTTATTTCTCCTATATGCTTAGAAAGTGGGAACATGTGTGTTGGTTTGTGGGCTTAAGGTTAAATAATGTTGGCATAATGCAGAACCTTTTTATCATTTTAAGCTATAAAATGAACTGTCAAGTCTCTATTTTGGTTAATAAACTTATATGCACCATACAACAAGGACCTCTAATCTCATTAATATCATTTATATACAAGTCCACTGTTGCAAAAGAAGATAAATGCCACACAAACTATTAAGATTTCACTAGTATGCTATTAATGCCAATCCTTATAACATGTACGATGGATTTCAAAATAGAATTGAACCTCAGCTACAGACTAAAAAGATGGCATTCGATTCAAATGAAGTTTGGTTTGTAATTCCTGTGTAACAGAAACACATTCAATAATTAAAATCAGTGAGAAACACCTATGAGAAGTTACACCAACAATAACCAATTAACCATGAAGCCTTAATCCACTAGGGCTGTTGGCTTCATGGACCAATCACCTTTGGGCTCTATCAAAGACAAAATTTTCAATAGATGTTGCTTTAATTTTTATCCATTTCATCAGATATGTCGATGTCTACAATAGTACTAGTAGTAGTGGTAGCATTTGTCTTTTCAAATGTAGGTCTGACTGTCTGAGGATATTAGTTGGTGATGATTAGAATATCTGTATTTGTGGTTGATGTCTTGATCTTGAATGGACATCTTTCTATTCGGAGGAGCATTACTTATCATTAAATCCTTTTTGACCAATGTATACTGATTGCAGAATAAGTGGAAGGATCCTACAATTGGAGTCAGTTACTCAGTCTGAGGCCATCAGGAGGCGCTATCGATTCCTTAGTCATTTTCCATTAACCACAACCTTTCAGGTGCCTGTTAAAAGAGTTTTATACTTCCAAGATATTTTTTGATGATTCATAATAGATGTTTGCTAATTTTTCAGCTTTGTGAAGTTGATTTGAGTGAGATGTTGCCTCCTGAAGCATTTTCCCCATTTATGGATGAAATCAAGAAGCGTGCAAATCAGAGGAAGCAACTTGCTAGAAAGGTATCCATGTAGCCCATCATATTTTATTTATGTAGATTTCATGGAGTCTTGTACGGTTTTGGCCTTGACTCACATAATATTATACCCTTAACATGTGTATAAAAGGATATGATAGTTGTGGAATGAAATTTCTCTGGGAAAGCTGATTTTATCAACTTTTTCCATTCATTATATGTCTCCTTTGTAAGTCTTTTTGTCTGGTGTGCAAGTAGGGGAGGTTGTGTGTGAAGGAAATCTTCTCAGGGTTGGACCAGATGAAGATTTAGGGTTTTGCAAGCTTATCTTTTAGGTTTCTGAATCTGGAGGCCATTTCTTGTTAGATTACAGTTGAACCTGGGTTCTGAAACTTCTTTTATGGCACTGAAACGGGGCCCATAGCCTTCTAATTGCATGTTTGGTACTTTGATTCTTTTTATGTTAGCAAATGCCTTATATTGATAATTAATATATTTTTGTTTTGGTATCCAAAATATTTTGGAATGTGCTTTCTCATGTTGCTGGAATTATGTTATATTCTTGTTTTTAGGAAAAGAAGGAAAAAATAATGGCTGAAGCTACTGCTGCTTATTCTCTTCCCATATCATTAAGTCATCAGTTTACTTCTCGCAATGATCCTCCAACATTCTCCATGGATGACTTTGAAGGTAATCTGCTTTTTGGATGTTGGAAGATGGAACTTGGTTGTTAGGATAATGGTTCTGCTGTAAATTATCAGCAATCCCTCGAGGCAGGGAAATTGTTAGAGATAGTTCCACAATGGAAATTGTACAGAACTTGAACACAAATAAAGAAGGAATGAAATTTCCAGGAGAGACAGACTAGCTGCAGGCATAGTACCAAAGGAATACTCAATTTTGGATAGATAAACTTTGATGTCAATCCTTAGGTACTTTTGGTACTACTTTCCTATCAGAATTAGAGTTTCACTTTGATTATTGATGCTGACCTTTAATTATTATGTTTTTTATTGAGGTGAAACTCCAATTTTGATTGGAGAATAACACCAAAAGCACCTAAAACTGCGTCTAAGTTTTGTCTCTTCTGGATACCCTTCTTTCCATCTTCTTCGTACTGCTGATGATCACACTAAAAAACCACCTCTGCTGAGGGGACCTCCTCCTGACTCTTCCCAACTGTCTCAATAGATTCCTTGAAATTCTCCACTCCCCATAATGGTTTCTCCTTGTCTGCCCAATTTACCCTCTCTTCTCATTTAGTATATAGTACCAACCATTGTCATGGACTTCTTTTGGGCCTAATGTTGAACCTCTGGAAATATTGCTATTGTGGAAATACTTTATTGTGTGAGAAAATGAATGATTATGTATGCTGTAATTATTTGTGATGTATTTTTTAATTTCCATTATTGTACTTAGGCCTTATGGCTATTCAGGCTGCCTTCTCTTCCATTTTACATTTCATTTATTGCAGTTAATGATGTGCTATGGTGTATTTAATTTTTGTATTTGTGTTTTTGTTTAGCTCTTGGAAATTCAACCATATCATCAAGTCCTCCCTTAGCTGGGGAGAGAAAATCGTTCTCAAATGTTACTAGGCTTGGGTTTGCTGCTGCTCATGATTCTCCATCCTTACAAATTCAAGAAACTAGTGGTCTGCATAATAACAACACAACTGCTGATTCTTCTGTCACAACAGGTATTATATGTTAATGGAATTGGATATATTCTGCATGCCAAAATTTGTTGTGCTATTATATAACTGAAGAAACCAGGTGCTCCAAATGCCTGAAAATGTTATGCTCTTAATTGTTGTGATTCTGTAGGTTTGAGAAATGGGGAGACACAATCATACTCCAATGCTACATCAAGAACAGAATCTAATATAAGCTCGAATGCACCAAAGACAAATGAGTTGGGGAAGAAGGGAAAGAAACCAAATCGAGTTCTTCTGTCAACAGCTGGTGGTAGGCGCTATTGATTTTGGTTGCCGACCCTTACCCTAGATTATGCGAGTGTCAATGATTCTCAGCCTCCTCCCTGCTATAGTCCCAAGCCAAACTCTCTGGCAGATGATTTCAGTGTAGAGTTAGTAACGTTCTACGGATCATATTTATGCACCTCTTAACTACTTGTAGGTAGGTAGGCATGTGTGGAGAGAATAAATGTTTTTAGCAATAAACAAGCCACAACTGTTAGAAGGTCAGTATATTGTTTCTGTGGATCTGTAGAACTGTGCTGGCGTTGGGTATGTTAATTAAATCCAGACTATGAGCATTGACTATACACAAGACATTTAAATTTGGAAGCGGGTTTTGTTAACTACAGATTGATTTTTTAAACAAACAATGTGTGTACTATCCTTAGTAATTTTGCTGGCTAGAGTATAATTATTATGGATGGTTAAAAAATTTCTGAGTATCTAACGTAATTGGACACCCAGAAATCAAATTCAATATCTTTGATTAAATTATAACAATTTCATGTAGATTGATCAATGCACTCAGTTTAACTGTTGAGAATTTGCGAATGGTCTACCCATTGACCCCTCCCTGCAAAACAACAAACATTTTAGAAGAGATTTGATGGGTTTTTATGCATGAAGGTAGGGTGGAGCAAAAATATTGCACCTGACCGTAATCCATCCTAACCGTAGCAATGAAATATCTCTGGTGAATGAGCTATGGGTTAAAAAAGTGGAAAATTCAATTTAACATGGGTAATTTCAGGCAGGTGCGAGTTGGAGGAAAAACACCCATCGAAATTCGTACTTGACCAAATAACAATAAACATTAAATTATTTGTATTGCATACCAGCGGGCTTAAGATGTGTTTTTATTTCTTTCAAAACTTCAAAAACTATCTTAGGCCTCAAGACTACGTTGGATTTCACGCTTCTTTCTCTCTCCCAAAACACATTATTCATAACTATTGAAAGAGATGTAGTTTTTGACGGTCATCAAATACCAAGTGGAGAGAGACACTAAAATTGTTACTTTTTTACAATTAAAAAAGGGATGAAAATCATTTATTTTGCAAATCAGGAATCAAAATAGTAATTTAGTCAAATATATATTACAAATTTATTATTAAAATAAAAAATATTGATTACAAAATTAATACATACGATCGTTTGATTCTACGTATAAGATTTTTTTACTAATTCATATTATTTTAAAAAATTATTAATATAGTTAATAATATTAAATTTATTAATAATTTGTAGTATCTTGTCAAAATTATCCTTAAATTTATTAGGAATTATAATATTTCTTTTTTCTATTTAATTGTTAATCTTTGTATTTAATCCTTACAAGAGATAATATATTAATCTTTTAAATATATAGCATTTATGGTAAAGTTATTAAGAGTATTTGGATGAAAAATAATTAATGTAAAAGATAACTTTAAAAAATCTTATAAAAAAAATAAAAAAATCATATATTGAGAAGATAGTATTAAATCTAAATTAAAAATTACTTTTATTATTGTTTGAAAAAGTGGTTTATAAGCAAATTTAAAATATACAAAATTTAAACATATATTATAACGTTTGTATTTGTTCTTTGGCCAAAATTAATTTATTCTTGTCATAATATTTCGATGAAAATTTTTGGTCACTAGATGTTATGACTTCCAATTTCTGCTGCTATATTTACTTCATGCCTAGTTCAAAGTGGTCGGAAGTTTTTAATTTTTAGTTTTAAAATACAAAATTAAAAACAAAACATATTTGTATAAAATGGAAGTTTTTACATAATTTTAAACATTTTCCTCCTAGTTTTGAAAGCAATAAAAAAAAATGTTTTTTTTTCTTGTTTTTAATTTTGACAAATGCTAGCATACCTAATTGGTATGCACAATGTATACATTAGTTTGGAGAAAGGTTGCATCGGGCTTACTCCAGAAGTTTGGAAACTACTCCCACGATGCATGTGGAATATAAACCATGCGATTCATTTAATAGAGAATCGACCGATGCGGTGAGACTTCCTTATCCTATTATTAGATGTATACAATTGAGGTTAGTTTTAAATTTTTTAAGGCAAGTGTAATTTTAAAATTCTTTTAAGACCCTGAGTTGTAAAGTATGTCTCCTGACCTTTTTGTTGCTTGGTTTAACCATGGTTGAAGCATTTACTTGTGTGTAATAAGGTTAGAACATCCCCTTTTTGAGATGTTATTTTGTTTTCTGTTATATGGTTCTGAAATCCGTTGTTGTTCTCACCGTCGAGATTGCGCTTCTTTCAAACGATGCCCGAACAGCCCAGCGTTGGAATCCATTGTAGTTGTTGGTGTCTTAGCAAATCCTACTTTCCATTTTGGTCAAAGACTATGGAGGCGCTCCGATGAAGCACTATATGGTGGTATGTATGTGTATTACATTTGAGGTATTTTGTCTGCCATTAAATTACCTTTGGTTTCAATTTTGAAGTGTCAATGAGGTATTTTTTTTTTTTTTTGCAATTTGGCATATAAAATTGGTGGATATTTATTTTGCATACTCGATGTCATACGCATTTTTCATGTCATATGCGGTTAACAGATTGTCAAGTGTACCAATTTTATAATAAGTAATAAAGATTAAAACGAAAGATTGAGTGTCGAATCCACAAAGACTTTGTTTGTACTTGCGTTGGTAAATATTCAATTTATAAGCAAGAGAAGAAAGGGGGTAGAATAGCAATAAAGAAAAGGAAAGAAATTAAATTTAAAAAGACAAGAATAATAAAATAAACAAGAAGAGAACAAAGATGAATGTAAAAGATGAGTTCAGAATGCAATCATGTTAGGGCCTAACATGTCTAACTACCCTTGATGTAATACTAATGTTTTTCTCTATTAACTGTTTTCACAATTTCCACCCATATCTACTAATATGCTCAACATTGATCCCTCATGATGAAAAGTCTAATTTATGTATTCTCTCTCTCAAATCCCTTTGCAAAGATTGAATCATAAACCACATTAAGTGTAAAGATGTATGCAGAGACACAACAAAGTCACTCTATCCCTAGTAATGCAATGTTGAGATGCTGTTTCCCGGTTCTTTAGACATTACCATTTCCCAATGAATAATCCCTAAAAACATATGCATGGATGACCAAACCACACAATAACAATGAAAAGCAGAAAAGAATAATAGAAATTGAAATTGTATTAATAGATAAGAAGAGCAATTGCATTACAAGGGCGTTGGCTGCTAGGCTCCCAAATGAGGTTTAGCCTCTTATAGCCATGAAAGACTTTACACTTCAGAGGCTAATAAAAGAAATGGTTGGATGACTAGTAGTAAGAAAAGGGGGCATGGATAAGAAAAAAGGGTTTCCCTTAAGGGGTTCAGGCTTTGGATAGCTCTAGGACTCGGTTCTTCTTTTCCTTTCTGCTTCCTTCTCCTTATATAGGCGCTAAGTAGCTTAATTTTCACGCTTACTTCGTGCTAAGTGCGCCTTAGACATTTCCTCGTGAACCTTCTCGCGCTAAGCCTGACCTGTGCGCTAAGCGAGAGTGGGGCGCTGAGCAAGACTTCACGCTAAGCCTGGATTTGTCCGCTAAGCGAGAGTTACGCACTGAGCCTAGATTATGCATTGAGCAAGCTATCCAATTCTTCCAACTCTTCTTCAATGTTTTTTCTTCTAGTTTTTGCATCAATTTTTCCTCTAAAGCACTTGAAATCTTCTTCTTTTGAATTCTACTAATAAAAAATTGCAAAGATGTTGATTTCTTCATTATTTCCTTAAAAACAATAATAAAGTAAAGAAATTACACCTATTTATTAGTCAAAATTGACTATCAAATTAGCTCATATTTTGCAATTATCAAACTCCCCCAAATTAAAACATTTTCTTGTCCTCAAGCAAAAGACAAGTCTGAAAGTATCAACACATGAGATAACTGTGAAACCTTTTCAAACCTTTCACTGACTGATCCTGAGCTTGCATTTGTCTTGATCTTGTGATGAAAGCAAGAAGGAATACACATGGAGATGAAAAAGGTTAGCAAGTAAAACTTCATCAAGGCAGACTTACCACACTTCATTCCTCACAAGGCCAGTGTTTCTCTCAGCGCACAAGTGTCTTGGCTAAGAGTGTTTTTAATCTAACAACTAAAAATAATATTCTCAACTTTGCACTTCATCTCAGTTAATGTAATCATACACACATATTATGGATCACTAAGGACTTTTTAGGCTTGTAACTTGGCCGGGCTAAAAAGGAACTCATGGTTTTTCTTTGGATTCAAAATTAGATTCTAAGATAGCACCTACCTGATAACCTATGACTTATATTTCATAGCCCCTGACTTTCCTGCCTTTTATTCCTAACAACACACAAAATTTATTTAACACTTAGTTGTTATCGGCTCTTTATTTGAAACATAATTTTTTTTCAATTTTTTTCTTTTTTTTAAGAAATTGAATGGGTACTGTAGCAACTTATCACCTTTGCATTTGAGTGTGTGCTATTGGTGATGTTCTTGTAACAAAATTTTTCACCAATACCAACATTCCAACTCCCCCAAATTAAGGGTAAATTTGCCTTGACATGTGCTTTCCTACAACCTAAGATAATGTGGTAATTAATTTCATTAGGTTCAGGTTTCAAAAACAATTTACTGCATTAGGCTCAACAGGATGCAAGGGATTCATTCACATAACAGGTTGGCTATTTGGCTAAGTGGCTAAGAAAATCAAACAAGGCCTTGATTATTTCCACCATGTGTATGTATTCAAACAGTCTGAGAATCATGCAAAATCAGAAAATTAAGAACAATCGTTCTCTCATAGTCAAAGGTTCGCACAACTCATCGGACATTTATGAAGTGCTTGGCTTATCATACAATGATTTCCATTCAGACGTGCTAACATCTATACTCTTGTGCTTTCGATTCATACTTCATCACTCAGAATGACACCTGCTCATAAGAATCAGAACTTTCACAATTATCTCATCAGTACACAGTATCTCATGCATCAACTTATCCAGAACAAGTCATAGCCCATTACTAATTTCCTCTGTCCCTATAATGCAAATTTTTTATTCAATGATTTAAATTAAACTGCTAAAATTGAAATAAAGACAAATAAAGAAAAAGAAAAAACTAAAGACAAGAAAAATAAAATAAAAAGAGAAAAAAAATAATAAATCTTGGTAAAAAAATGGGTCTCAATCCTGTGTGGGTCCTAGATCCCAAGCTCTATAAGCATCATTGATGTTCGCAACATAATCATCATTAGCTTCAACATTTGCGGCATCATCATCAGCTACACCAAAGGTGTCACCCCCCTAACACAAGGAGGTTGGACTCCTGGCCAAGCAACATGGGCTAGGAATGCCTCTGGTGTCATCATCGGCTGCCGGAGGGAGAGATGGTGGAGGCTCTACATCAGTAGGTACTAGCCATGGTGGAGGCTATGCAGCATAGGGAGGAGCTTCTCCGACTGAGAAAAAGGCAGAGATGTTTGCCCTTCCATATGTGCACAACACACTTTATAGTCACCATGAATGACTGACCCAAAATCAAGGGGATCTCAACATCTTCTTCAATGTACATGATCACAAATTCCACCGGAAAAGGGAGTTGGTGGACTTTGATCAGGACGTCTTCAACTACCCTGAACGGTTTAGTGATGGAACGGTCGACTAGCTAGAGTGCTATCCTTGAAATGTCAATTTTCAGGTTTCCAATTCTCTTGCACATAGAAAGTGACATCAAATTGATACTTGCTTCTAAGTCAATAAGAGCCTTACCTACGAATACACTCCCAATAGAGCATGGGATGGTGACGCTTCCTGGATCTTTGAACTTGGGAGGTAGCTTCTGTATTACTGCATTGCAATTTTCTCCCACCACAATGGTTTTGTTTTTTATGTACTTTCCTTTTTTTTATGAGGAAATCCTTTAAGAACTTTTTGTACAATGACATCTGTTGTAAGGTCTCTCCAAAAGGGATAGTAATCTCCAACTTCTGGAATATGTCAAGGAACTACTTGAAGTAGCGTTCCTTGTCCTTCTTTGATGGCACTAGAGGGTATGGTGCCTTTTTTTGATGAGGCTGGTGGTATCTCTCTTCTGGCCTCCTGAGCTAACTGGCTCTTGGTCTTGGTCTTAGTGGTTGAGACCTTATTACCACTCTCCTTACTCTTATCTTTTCCTCCCTCTTCTTTTTTTCTCCTTCCTCATCACGCATATCCTCCTTAATTCTCCTTTCCTTCTCTGCAGTTTCCCTCATAGTGAAAATTACCTTGCACTCCTCTTTGAGCTTTATCTCAGTGTTGGCTCTAAAGCTGCTAATGGGTCTTTTAGCCATTTATTTGGCTAATTGTCCCACTTGTATCTCCAAGTTCTTGATTGATGACTTTGTGCTCCTATGGTTGGACATGGACATCTGTATGAATTGATTCAATGTCTCCTCAAGCTTGTTGGTCTTCTCATAAAGATCGACCCCTTCGTTGGAATTTTGGACAGACTGACTTTTTTGCTCCTTGTTGAACTGGTTACCCGGATGATTCCTCCAGCTTTATCCCTGTGTGAAATTTTTCCCTTGATTGAATCCAAGTGGTCCTCCTTGGTTGTAGCCTTGGAATCCATGGAGATTCTGAGCTCCCATGTAGTTGACCTCGTTGGTTGCATCGTCTTGAACCATGCATGAGCCTGACTCATGAGCACCCCCACAAAGGTTGCATCCTCCACTGTGCATGGCTGAAGCAGGTTGCACTGCATGTAGTTGTTGGGGAAGATTACTCAAAGTGGCTGTAAGAGTCTCCAAGGTCTTGGTCAGGAGCTTGTTTTGAGCCAACATATCATCTTGAGAAGTGAGCTCAATAAGGCTTTTCTTTGTAGGTGTGTAGGCTCGATCACGAAGAATGGCATGATCAATTGTTGTCATATTCTCTATCAGCTTCATGGATTCTTCTAGAGTCTAAACTTAATCTTCCCACCGGCTAAGGGATCGAGGAGTTTCTTGGAATGGGGTTGGAAGCCATCAATGAAGATGTTGAGCTGGACTAACTCACTAAACCCATGTGTAGGAGTCTTCCGGAGTAACCCGTGGAAGCGATCAAGGGCTTCATTCAAGGATTCGTCAGGATGTTGGTGGAAGGATGAGATTTGGACCTTCCCCTTGGCAGTCTTGGACTCTGGGAAGTACTTCTTCAGGAACTTCTTCACCACTTCATCTCATGTCCGTAGGCTATTCCCCTTGAACGAGTGAAGCCATCTTTTTGCTTCACCGTCCAAAAAGAAAGAGAATAGGTTGAGATAGATGACATCCTCTGGAACTCTCGCTACCTTCATCATGTTGCAGATCTCAATGTATGTGGTCAGATGTGCGTACGGATCTTCACTTGGTAGGCTGTGAAACATATTCCCCTGAATCAACTGGATGAAAGGAATGTGGATATGAGATGCTAGCTACTTGCACATCTGGTCTAGAAATACTGGTGAAGTATTGAGGTGTGGTAGAGCTAGAGTAGTCCTCTAGCGCCATCCTCTGTGGACGGTCTTCTGCCATGATGTATTCTTCGAAGAAGGGATGCGGACTGGTCACAAGCGAGGGAGAATAGCTTTATCTTGCTAAATAAAAAATATTTTAACTTTATTGTAAAGACTGGAAACGTATGACAGTGCATGCATCATCTAATCTTTTCATATGCAAAATGGCTTTCAAAAAGTGTTTTGAGAATATGATAATTACGAAATTTGAGTTAATTTGATAGTTAATTTTGGTTAATAATGATTATAATTTCTTCACTTTACTATTGATTTTAATGAAATAATGAAGAAATTAACATCTTTATAATTTTTTATTAGCAGAAGTCAAAAAAAGAAGATTTCAAATGCTTTAGAGGAAAATTGATGCAAAAACTCAAAGAAAATTCCTTGAAGAAAAGTTTGAAGAAGTGAACAGCTCGCTTAGCACACGAGACAGGCCCAGTGCGTGTGCTCACTCAGCGGCCAGCTCATGCTTAGCACGAAGAAGGCCCACAAGAAAGCCCAAGGGTGCGCTTAGCGTGAACACCGCACTAAGCACGTGATTAAACCATCATTCTCCGTAAGTTCAGGGGGGCGCACTCAGCTAGAAGTTGGCATGAAAATTAAGTTACCTCAGGCCTATAAAAGGAGTAGGAAGTAGAAGGGAAACACACGCCGATTCTTAGAGCTCTCCAATGAAGAAATCCAAAGCCTGAGCACCCCTAATAGGGGAAATCCTCATTCTTTAGTCATTCTTCCCTTTCTTTCTTCTAGTCATCTAGCCCCTTCTTCTGTCCACATTAACCCCCAAAGTGTAAAGTCTCTCATGGCTATCCCTTTGTTGGGAGCCTGGCAGACCAAACTCTTGTGATGCAACTATTTTTCATTATCTATTTAATGCAATCTTGTTTCTATTTTTCTTCTCTGCGTTTTTTTATTTATTATGACTAGATTGTCCACATAATATTTAGAAGATAATGCATTGAAAAATAGTTATTTTCTAAAGAAATGAGGATTGGTATCTAAATAAATTCATTACTACAAATAGATTGATATTTTTTTTGTCCGATTTATGCATCTCTAATCTTAATATGGTTTATTATTTTTATCTTTGCAAAGAAATTTGAGAGAAAAGAATAAATAAATTAGACTCTTCATATAGGAAACCAAAGATAAAGTGTCTTAACAGATGTGGGTGAAAACAAGGATTTCATTATATAGAGAAAATCATTAACATTGCATTACAAGTAGTTTTGGCATGTTAGGTCCTAACATTATCATATTCTGAATTCATCTTTCTACATTTAAATCATTATTTATTTTTCTTATTATTTCTTTCTTTTTCTTTTACTCCAATTTTCACACTTACAATTTTCTATCTCTCTTGCTTCTTCTAATTGCTTAATAGTTGAGTTTACATCACTTAGGTACAACCAAAGTTCTTATGAATTTGACACTTGGACTTCCGAGTCTTTTATTACTTAAAACGAATTGATACACTTATCATCAAGTTAACATAATCCTTTTTTGGCACCAATGTATTGGTGAAGTGAAGAGAGCCCTCAACAACTTTATCTTCCATTCAACAGTGCCATTTTGTCTAAAAAACGTGCATGCCCCACAAAAAATGTTATTGTAACCTACTAACTTATAATTATTTATCAACTACCAGTACAGTGTGCATTCAATTTAATTGCGCATCTTAACCATATTTATTTGGATGTAGGCTACATCCTTAACTCACAAACACTTGCCATCTTCACCCCAATAAGGCGTTATCTCCATCCACCTTCCATATCTCCTCTACACTTAGTTTGTTTGCCACCAATCACTACTAAAAAAAAGGCATTCTACATCGGTTCTAATGACCATTTTACACCGGTTATGATGCATGGTGGTAGACCCTTGTCGTTGAATGACAACATCGGTTGAAGAACCGTCTTAAAATTGTAGACATTTTACATTGGTTCTGAAGATACAAACGATGTAGAATGTGGACATTCTACATCGGTTCTGAAGGTATAAACGATGTAGAATGTCCACATTCTACATCGTTTGTACCTCCATAACCGATGTAGAATGTTGTTTTTTTTATTATTTTCCTGAAATTTTTGTGGCGTCCTAGCTAGGTAATGTCTCATATGAGACTTAATTTATAAACTCATGTCAAATTTCAACTATCAAAATAGTTAATGAATAAGTACAAGAAACTACCTTGCTTGTATATATGTTTTAGTAGCTAGTAGTACAATAGAAAAGAAAAACTTATAGTTAAATAACAATTTGTCATTTCACTCACACAAGGTATATATACAAATATGTAAAGAAAATGAAAGAGAACTCATATGCCTTAAAAAGAGAATTGCTATAAACATCCATACTATATCACGATAACACTAATACCTAATAATAGTGTTTTTTAAATGTCCATAACATGATAACAATACCAATCAATCAGTACACAAACTAAGGATCTATTTTATGTTAAATTTATTGATTTTTTAATTGTTTGTTTGAATAAACCACTATTTTTTACAACAATAATAAATCACTATTATTTAAAAACTGCCATAGATACAAAATAACTCCCATTTATTTAGTGATCCAATATAAAAATCTTCCCATTATTATCGAGAAAAAAACTTCCCATTAATAATTAATAATATATAAAAATTAAACTAAAAATACAATCTAGTTAAGAAGAATTTCTCAGTAAAGGGAAAAATTCAAAAAGCATGAGTATATCTAGAGATACTCCTACACATGGCAAACAGCTACAGTATATCTAGAGTCCTAAAGGGAAATTCAAAAACTACAGCAAGCAATAAATTAAAATTAAGTATAAGTTATAAATGTATAGTCAAAACTACTTAATTTTGATCTACTGTTAGTATAAAGAAATTATAATGTCAGTAAGCCATATTTTCCTCTCATATGTCATCATTGTTCGATGTTCATATATCTTTTGATGTATTATATTTTATATTTATATTGAATAGGAAAGCCAATCTCTTATAACGTGTAACAAAAAAAAACGTCTCTTATAACGTGGCTAATACAATTGTACTAGTATGTTAAAAAAAATCGGTGAGATAAATTATCAAAAGTCCAGGCCCCATTTGCAGCAGCAATATTCTAGCAAACTAACCACATAACCTTTATATATATATATATATATATACTACTAACCTTGTAAAGCACAATTGCTCTCTCCTCAAAAGAACTATTTCCTTGGGGGCAAATCCATATTTTTTTAAGGGGGGCAAATCCATATAAGAGAAACACTTTATTTTTAAGTAGTAAGACGGGAACAAGCAAAGTGTACCTTTCCAATGGGATTCATTTTAAGCAATTCAGGAGTTCTATTAGAGGCACCAATGACTCCAACAGTGGTAAGCCTCAAATACTCAAATAATTTGGACTTACTGGTTGTATTAAGGAAGGGATACAAATATAGAGGTATATGAGTTGCAGATGAGAAAAAGGTAAGTGTAAAGAGTGAACAGAGTAATATCTTTTCCCTTCAAGTGTTAATTTCAATGAGTAAAAACCCTGCTGAAACATATATGGTAATGTCAAAGCAATCTCCTTAATTTTATATTAACAAAAAGGGTTGAAAATATTCTTACAAAATAGAAAAGAATGAATTGAAAAATATTAAAGTAAGAAAAATTAAAAAAGAAAAAAAAATTCTGAAAATACAATATTTTCAGAATTAAAATAAAAATATTAACACATGTTTAAAAACAGATAAAAGATGCAATGAAATCTTTTTTAAGAAATATTTAAAAATAAAAACAACTGTAATATGCATAGCCCAATTTTTGGATACTTTAAAGTCGAACAAGTATAACATAATAAAACTATTTTCCCAATCAATCTTTCAGCAACAAAATAATACTACCAATAAGTTCATAAAACAAACATTACGCTTATAAAGAAAAACAACAAAACGCATAAATTGTGTGCCTCTTAAGAACAAAAACAATTTTAATCATAAAAAGATTTTAAAATAGAACTTGCAATAAAATTTTATGTTCATAAAATCACTTTTGTCAGACACTCGTCTTAAATTCTGCACATCACAATAGTCCTTCTAAACAAACAACCTCACAGTTCAAACAGAATTCCACACATATTCATCAGACATTATTACTACAAAAGCTTTATATTCAAAGTGTATAATTCACTCATAATAAATTCCACAGTTCACAATAACTCCACAAATTAAAGTGGAAGTTTAAACATAAAATTCACATATGTTCAACAGAATTTACCACAATACTCTCAGTTATTCACTCGTCATCAACTCAAACCAAAGATACCCCAAAAAATAGAATAAAACCATTTTATATGTGAAAAAAAAACTGACACATAAAGCCACAATGGTTTTAGTCATATGCTCCACGGTATAGCAAATAAGTAATGTAACAACAGACAAAGGGGATCTAATTAAAGTTTTTAAAAAATAAATGAAAAAAAAACATTTGTAATTTACATAACCCAATCTCGTCTGCAAGCCCAAGCGCAGCCCAGACCGGCTCGGCATTCTGCTGAACCTGCACGTTGACAGTGTCCTGAGCCAGAGGCGAGTTCTGAACTGGATTTTGGGCCTTGCGAGGCCGACCTCTGGGCCTCGGAGTCGTCGTGATGGCAACAACAACAGTCGGCACTGTTGATGTCCCTTCGGTGGGTGCAGGTCCAGGAACAGACACGGGCACAGATCTAGGAAGGGCGTAAGATTTTTTTACCATTTGGAGCAATCCCCTACTCTTCAAGTGAGTCAAGTGCTGAGTCAACAAGTTTGAGTGATTCGGTGGAAGCTGCGTATACACTTGCTCAATATACTTCGCTATTGCCCTCTTGCTAGAACCGTCTTTCTCCTTCAGCGCCTCGATTGCCGTGTATATCATCTTCACCACACAAAAAGAAAACAAACACAGTAAGGGTGAGAGAGTGAGTTAACTAGATTTGAAAAAAAAAACAAAGGAATGATAAAAAAAAAGGGTTTTCTAAAATTTACCTCGGCGTAGGGTGGGTGGTTAGAAGGTGGTTCGGGAATGGGTGGTGGGAGGTGGTCATTGGGTTCGGTTGGAAGGTAGACGCGTCTTCTCCTCTTCTTGAGAGCCTAGGAAGATGAGACATTGGGAATAGGAGAGAGACATGAGGAGACTGCACCAGCGAAGCCAGGAGAGGAAGAGTCAAATTTAAAATTACTTAAAGTTAAAGTCGGTTTCGCCTTTGTTTTATATTATTTAAAGACGGGTTTCCAAAAACCGCCTTTAAAATATTATTGGTATTTACAAAAATACCATCGCCCCCAAATCAAAGCGGTTTTCTACAACCGACTTTGAATTCACGTTGTGGAATGCGCTATTAGTAGTAGTGAATGTTTGTTGATTCTACTTTCTTTTTGTTTATTACTCTGGTGAGGTTCTTACTAGTGTCGAACATATATGGGGTAAGTTTGTTAGTGAGAAAACAAAGTTACTTCGCGTGATAACAATATCACGTTGCTAGGGCTCGACGAAGGAGCTCTCAGAACCAAGATATCAGCTTTTAAGGGACAAGTTGTTTCAAGGATTGATTTTTGATCTCTAATATTAGTCACTCAAGGTACCATTCATTACAGTACGTATCCACTATTTGATGATGAGGATGTAGGAAACATGATAGGTATGATCCAACATCACCCAAACCTTACATGCGCAGAGTTTTACGAGACCTTCGAACCCACCAAAGACGAACCTCAACTAGACCCACAACCAGATGCAAAATCACAAGCACCACCAACTACGGTGTTCTCAAACGCAGACCTCATGCGTGAACTGATGGAGGAAAAAGAAGAATCCTACAGTAGTCATCCATGGTGACATGTAATGTATGGAAGTATAACATCCTCAGAATGGAATTACTTCAATTTGTCTCCAAGTCAATACTTGTGACATTAGGAAAAGATGGTTGAACCAAATCATGGTTGGTGAGATTAATCGTAACTCATCTTCCGTTGTAACATGAATGATAAGACATGAATGATAAGTTTTTCTAATTGCAATCTCTTACTGACACCATGTACCACAATCTCATCCTCCACATGCCATAAAACTTAACATCATCATCTCCATAAGTCAACGTAGGACAACAACCTCGGAGGAGCCCCTTCTTCAATGACTTTGCGCAGAGAGTAGGAGAGAGAGAGATATACATAGGTTGGGGGAGAAGATGGGACTAAGAGAGAGAAAGGAGTGATTGAGTGGGAGAGGAGAGAGAAATAAGTTTTTTATTTTTTTAAAAAATAAGGATTAAATTACTATTATATCCTTGATTTAAATTTATAAATCAAAACAAGTGATTGGTTTTTTTGTCTAAATTTTTTTATGTTAGTTGTTAATGTACTCGTGGTTAAAAAAAATTGTAGGAACCTATTAGTAAACTCCTATATATATATAAAGAGAAAGAGAGAAATATATATTGGAACCAATCTTAATATTATTAATAACAACACAAATCACTCTTATTTAGTTTTCATACATAATCATAACTAAGTTCTTATTTCCTAATTTAAAATAAAAGTTATGGTTTTCCAAGAAATTTTGGGGCAGCAGGATAACTTGATCTTGTTGGGGTTAATCTGTAATATCCATCATCATTATTCCTTCTAACAAGGTAATTGGATGACTTGATTTTGTTGGAGGGTAATATGCAATATTTATCATTATTTATCCTTTTGATTGAGGTAATGAGATGACTTGGTCCTTTTGGGGGATAATCTTCAATGTATAATTCTTCCTTCTAATTTTGAGGTATCAGAATGACTTGGTTCTATTGGGGGATAATATGTAATATCCACCATTTTTCTTTTGATTTTGAGATAATGAGATGACTTGGAGCAGTTTTTTTTTTCAACGGGGGGTGGGGGGAGATAATCTTCAATATTCATCATCATTCTTCCTTGTGATTTTGAGGTAACAGGATGACTTGATTATGTTGGAAGATAATCTATAATATCAATCATCATTCTTCCTTTTGATTTTGAGGTAATAGAATGACTTGGTCATGTTGAGGGGGGGGATTTGTAATATCCACCATTATTCTTCCTTCTGATTTTGATGAAACAGGGTGATTTGGTCCTATTGGGAGATAATTTGTAATATCCACCATTATTCTTCCTTAATTGGATGATTTGGTAACGGGATAATTTGGTTCTGTTGGAGGATAATCTATAATACCCACTATCATAGTTGGCTATATAGATCACATGATGACATTTAACATGGTTAATTAAAGATGAAAATAAGGTAGGAAAAAAAAAAGAGGAGAGAACATAAAGAAAAAGATAAAGAGATCACCTTAGCTTGTTCATATGTCATTAATGGACCCACTTTCCTAGTCATGGAGATTCCTATTTATTAAAAGATATATCAATAAGTTTCATGTTTAAAATATAAACAAACCAAAAGGGTTGTATGAAAAATTTAAGAGATCAAAGCCCATGCATCTTACCGTTGTAGGAATAGTAGTAGCATAATAGGAAAGACGTAGAAGAATAATTAAAAGTTTGGGACGAGCTATTTCTCCATGTTTTCAAAGTGGATTGTTATGGAGAGAAATATCATATGATATTGAAAGACAATAGTAAAAGGCCTAAAGAAGAGTAATGGCATGGGTTTAGCTAGGAAAGGTCCTTATATAATGCAACCCACCAACTCGATGAGTCAATGACAAGTTGGGTTAATTTGCCAAGTTTAGATTTTTTTTATAATTTTATTCTAAAATTGAGATACTTGGATGATTTATATGTCATCATTGCCATTTATTTGTGTTTACGTTATGGTTGATGAACATAATAGAGATTTATGTTCTTTATTTTCTATATTTTATTTTATTTTATAGGTTAATCCATGAGTTATTTTTTCTAACACAATTTCTTTTACTTTTTTAAGTGTATGTGTAGCCATGAGTAAAATAATACATGAAAATTGTAGCATAGAAATATTTGATCGAATATTTGACCCCGAGAATATTTGACTGAATAGTATACGAAATGCATTACCATGTCAGTTTTGTCTTTTTAAAAGAGAACTTAATTGTAAGAAATTTATTGCAATAAATAAGCATTAATAGAATAATACGCGTTGCATTAAATGACTAGTATTGAAGTAATATGTAAAAGTTGCTGCACTAAATGAACATGAATATAATATTATATGCCACATTAAGTAGCCATGCGTAAAATAATATATATTTTTTTATCCATGATCATTTAGTATATGAAATGTATTATCATGTAATTTTTGTCTTAAAAAGAACTTAATTGTATAAATTTTGTTGCATTAAATAAGCATGAATAGAATAATATACGTCGCATTAAATGACCAAGGTTAAAGTAATATATGAAAATTGTTGCACTAAATAAACATGAATAAAAAATATATTATATGTCCCATTAAATAGTCATGAGTAAAATAATATATGAAAACTGTAGCATGAAATTATTGGACCGCGAGAATATTCGACTAAATAGTATATGAAACGTATTCTCTAAAAAAAGCATATGAAACGTATTATCATGTAATTTTTATCTTTTAAAAAATAGAACTTAATCGTATGAAATTTGTTGCATTAAATATATAAGCATGAATAGAATAATATATGTTGTATAAAATGATCAAGGTCAAAGTAATATATAAAAAATGTTGCACTAAATGAACATGAATAAATTATATATTATATGTCACATTAAATAGCCATAAGTAAAATAATATATGAAAATGTTTGACCGTGAGAATATTTGACTAAATTAGTAGAATATGAAACGCATTGCCATGAAATTTTGTCTTTAAAAAAAACTTGATTGTATGAAATTTATTGCATTAAATAAGCATGAATAGAATAATATATGAGGCGTTAAATGACCAAAATTAAAATAATATGTGAGCATGTTACACTAAATCAGCATGAATAGAGTATTATATGTATGGAAACCATTGCATGGAAATATTTGACTAAAATAGTATACGAAATGCGTCAGCAATTATGCAATTTTTGTCTTTCAAAAAAATTATTTTATAAAATACTCTTAATTTAAGTTAGATTTTATTTTCAATGACTTTTTTTATACTCATGATATCAACTACGTGACTTTTAAAATGGAGAAAAATTATTCCTATTTGAAGAAAAAAAAATCGTAGAAGTGAAGTATTTCATTAATTAATGTGAGAGGTGATTTAAAAGATGAAATTTATTTTTCTAAATAAGATTAAAAATAAATAAATTTAATTAACATTTTTAATTATAAAAATATGTTTTTTTTTAAATTATATTCAAGTCGAGAGGCAGAGTATTAAATGACCAAAAGTAAAATAAGTTGAATTATAAATTCCCGTCCAACCATTCTTCCTACTGAGAGGCAAAGCTAGCTAGACTATTTTAGTTGAGGTGATCAAACAAAAAAATATTATTAAAAAATATTTATAAAATTTTATATGTTGAATAATAATCACTTTATAAATTTAGAAGTCTTATAATAATTTAATATGTAGAGTCACATTTAATACAATTTTATATGTAGAGCTTGCCATTGATAATGGTTTCTTGAAAAATAGTCATGCTTAAGTAAAAAAAAAAAATTATTGTGATTGATAAAACACTTTTTAAAAATATTTAATATAATTGCATACTTAAAATAGAGTTTATCCTCATATCTTATAGATTCTAAGTGAAATAATAGATAAGGACACTTAAATTTTATTTTTTTAATCATGTTATTTGTGTGAATTATTAATTAATTTTGTCGATGACTAATTTACATTAAGGAACCTAGTTGATCACCTTTAATGTGATGTTTTCTTTCAATTATATTTTTTTTCATTTTCAAGACTCAAATTCAAGATTATACTCAAGGGGACTCAAAGCTAGTTCAACTTATACGAGCATTTGAACACATAGTTTAATTGAAAAAAGATATGTTTGATTGCATTAAGCAAACAATATGATTTTAACAAATCTTAATGAATCACAATTTTCATTCAGTTGACATCACCCTACAAATTACAAGTATGCAAATATTTATGTATAAGATGATATCTGAAAGAAAAAAGATATACACATTTTATATATATATATATATATATATATATATATATATATATATATATATAAAATTTTTTGAGGTAATTTTATTTTTAAAAAATTCTCTTCATTATCTTTTTTCTTTCTATTTTTCTTTTCCTTTCTCATCATATCATATATTTTTGTTCTTTATTAATATACTAACTTTTTATATATAATTTGAGTTGTTGTTTGTGTTTCTTATCTTGTTAAAAAAATACTTTTAAGTTATTATAATAGGTCCATTATATGTTAATATGTCACACTTACTTGAAATTCATTTAACATAAATTTATAAATATAACATATTAAAAAAATTAAATATTTTTTACTTTTTACTTGCATGTCATACTTTTATTTGAATAAGATGAGACATAAAATGAGAAAATAATTTCAACCCATTTATAAAAATAATTAGATTTTTTTTGCTATATAACTATAAATATTTTTATTTTTTATTTTTTAGGTGGACGGTCGCATCTATGGACTATGTCCTGGACCGACCCTGACTTAAAATTTGAAATTGGTTTAGTTGAAAAAAATCTCATCTCAATTAAGATGAAGAAATTATTTTTGAAATTTTCTTTATATAACTCATTATATTTTCAATGATCATTTTCATATTGGTAATATCAATTATACACCACTTTTAAAATGGAGAGGAATTATTTTAAATTGAAATAAATTTTCATAAAATTAAAGTCTTCCACCAATTAGGGTGAATGGTAGTTTAAGAAATCAACTTTGTTTTTTAAATAATATTAAAAATTAAGTAACATTATTAATTAACATAAATGAATTATTTTTAATTATACTCAAGTTGAGAGGAAGTATCAAATGTTCAAGAGTTCTCATGAGTAAACAATATAAAGAGATAATTGTTCACATGAAAATTGATAGATTGGAGTCAAAAGGAGAAAGAGTTAGATAGAGAAGACATGAAGACAGAAAGAATTTGATAAGTATAATAACTAAAGTAATGGATTAAGAAACAATAAATAAGAGAAGAAAATGAGACCGATCAAAAAGGATATAGTATAATCATTCAAAATAATGTATATATTAAAACCGTAGCATGAAAATATTTGACCGAATAGTTTAGAAAGGATGTTACCATGCAACTTGAGTCTTTTTAAAGAAATTTAATTCCATAATTTAATAGCTCTACTACCGATATACACACCGTTTCCTTTTACATCTAAAAGTCCTGCTACATTTATTATCCAAACAAAAGTTCGAGTTACGTTAGGTGGCCATGAATGAAATAACACATAATACATTAGTTACTATTTATACACACACATACATATACATATACATATATATATATATATATATATATATATATATATATATATATATATTTGAGAAAATGCTTTTAGTTCTTAATGTATTTTATCCTTTAATATTTTGATCATTAAAAAAAAAAAATCATTGTCTTTAGTTCCCTAGTAGTCATGTAAAAAATAATGTGAATCATGCCTATCCAAAGGATTAAAACATTTGTTTTCAAAATTTGATGACTAAAATGTTGAAGGATGAAGTACATGTAAACTAATTAAAACTAAGAATTTTATAAAATATAAAAACTAATTTTTTTTTCCGATATATAATGTCATAACATCCTAAATCTCAAGTGTGATCAAACATCAAAAATTCCATCATGGCCAAAACAACTCATATAGCAGTATTCACAATCCCCGTTTTTACCCACCAAGCCTCCATCATAGAGTTATGCAAAAGACTCCATCTCCATCACCACTTCCATATCACATGCATCTTCCCCACCATCAATTCACCAATTCTCTCCACCACCATGTTACTCAAATCTCTTCCTTCCACCGCCATTAGCCACATTTTTCTTCCTCCGGTGAACGAACAAGACCTACCCCATCAAGACGTTTCCCCACAAACCAAAGTCCAACTCGCAGTGTCTCAATCCATGCAATCTTTTCGCGACACTTTGGCTTCGCTTCGTGCAAGTTCAACCACGCCACCACTCGCTGCTTTGGTTGTTGATGCTTTTGCAAATGAAGCGCTAGAAATAGCGAAGGAGTTCGACCTAGCGTCGTATGTGTACATCGTTACTTCTGCCATGACGCTCTCGCTATTGTTGCATTTGCCAACGTTGCATGAAGAAGTTGCATGCGAATACAAGGATTGCGTAGAGGGTATTCGAATTCCGGGTTGCGTCTCTATTCAAGGTCGTGATCTCCCTGATGATTTTCAAGACCGATCTAGCTTTGCTTACGAGTTGATTCTTCAGCGTAGCAAGAGGTTTGATCTTGCTTGTGGGTTCTTAGTTAATAGCTTCTGTGAAATGGAGGAGAATGTTGTGACAGCCTTTCATGAAGATGGTAAAGGTAATTAACAACAATAATCACTACATAAATCTGATCAAAATTTAGTGATAAAAAATGTTTTTTCATTATTAACACAGTACAATATGTTTTTTCTCCCAATTTTTGTTTCTAGTCTCATATATTATTTTTAGTTCCTCATAAATTATTTTGTTTTTATTTGACGTTAATTTTAATTCTTAAGTAATGACGTGAACAACATAATTTGTGTAAAAAATTTCTAAATTTCTGAGAAATGTTTATTTTTGTAACATTATGGTGGTTTCAGAAATTTTGGTGTTTAGAATTTTGATTTTTTTTATTTTCAGTGATTTTAGTCTGTCAAAATATTTGCAGTAGTTAAAAACCACTAAAAACTTTAAAAAAAAATCACACAAATTTTACTTGTCACGTGATCATCTAACAATTAAAATTAATATCAAAGACTAAAAACAGAAAAGAACAATTTATGAGTGATTAAAAAAAAGACTAAAAACAGAATAGAACAATTTATGAGTGATTGAAAACAAGATAGACCAATTTATGAGGGACTAAAAATGTGAAAGAAAATATGTGGGACTAAAAACAAGATAAAATGAGGAACACAAACCTATTTTATCGTTAGTACAATATCACAATAACTCTAGTGATATTTTTTAAAATTAAATATAAATTGTTTTTTCACAGATTTTATTTTTTTTCTTGCAGTGAATGTTCCTATTTACCTTGTTGGGCCAGTCATTCAAACTGGGCCAAGTAGTGAGTCGAATGGAAACTCAGAATGTTTGAGCTGGTTAGAAAACCAAATGCCTAACTCAGTTTTGTATGTCTCCTTTGGAAGTGTATGTGCTCTCACTCAACAACAGATTAATGAGCTTGCTTTGGGGTTAGAGTTGAGTGGTAAAAAATTCTTATGGGTATTTAGAGCACCTAGTGATGTTGATGTTAAAAATGATGACCCTTTAAAGTTTTTGCCACATGGGTTCTTGGAGAGGACCAAAGAGCAAGGGTTGGTTATTACTTCTTGGGCACCTCAAACCCAAATCCTTAGTCACACTTCCACTGGTGGATTTGTGACCCATTGTGGTTGGAATTCAACAGTTGAGAGCATTGTTGCTGGTGTGCCAATGATAACTTGGCCATTGTGTGCTGAGCAAAGAATGAATGCTGCTTTGGTAACTGAGGGACTCAGAGTGGGGTTAAGGCCCAAATTTAGAGAGAATGATGGCATAGTGGAAAAAGAAGAAACTGCTAAGGTGGTTAAAAATTTGTTGGGTGATGAAGGAAAAGGGATTCGCCAAAGAATTGGAAAGCTCAAAGATGCTGCTGCTGATGCTTTGAAAGAACATGGGCGCTCTACAAGCGCACTTTTCCAATTTGTCACTCAATTGGAAAACTGAATTTCAAGATAGCAGCCATTCAAGTAGATTGATTGGCTTTCTTTAATAGAAGTAGAATAAAAAGCTAGGAAGCATCATCAAAAGAAAAATATTGGTTGAATTGAAGTGGCATAATGTAATGTTTTAATTCTGTATGAATAAGTTGGATAAATAAAAATGCAGTGATGTGATGGTCGAAAGAATTTTAAAAGTTAAACTAAATAATAGATGCACTTTTTTCTGGAACATGACAGCAGTGTCGTCTAGCACAACCATCTTAACTAATACAAGATTTTTTTAAAAAAAATTATGTGATCGTGATTTCGACTGCAACATCAAAATATTTGGAGTGTTTGTAACCACAAAGAGTTGGTTACCACGCCAATGTATCTCAGAATGACACATCTATCTCACATGTGTGATAATGCGCTTCTTTTCACTAAGGCTAAATCTTCCCAAGCTGGGATGATAGCTGTGCTGAAATATATATTTTAGGAAGCTTCTGGTATGAAAGTTTAATATGGCTAAATCTGAAGCATTTTGATAAAATGAACACCAGACTTGCATCTTGGAAACATAAGCTTCTGAACAAAGCATTGAGAATTACATTTGCCATTTCTGTCTTATCATCAATCCCTATTAATTATATGGAGTTTTTTGGCTTTTAAAAAAATGTTTGTGACAGGTTTGGTAGGATAACAAGGGAATTTATCTGGCAGGTTGGGTGTTCATGCAGCAAGGGAAGCCAACATTTTCCCCCAGACAAACTCATGTAGGACATGCAGAACAAAACTAACAAATTGTGGATTTTCAAATTGCAAGTCATAAATTACAGTAAGCAAGATTGGTTTTTGGAATGTACTACAATTCCGGAGGTATTCAAATATTTAAAGCGAGAACAAGGCTACATGATGCCTATTTTTACCGAATAGGCAGAGGAAAGGTGCCTTTTTAGAATGAAATGTGGCAGCACAAGTAGTGCAGGCCAATGAACCAAATTCAGAATACAAAAAAAGTGCCTAAATTGTAAAGCACATAGGTGAAACAGCTTTAGACCTCCTGCATGTGGCAAACTCGATAGCATAAAATGAGCAATATTATCACAGTCCATCCAAAAAGCAACGGCAGTATTTGCTTCAAATCCCACGCTGAGCAAGCCATATTTTAGTTGTATCCACTCCTCCTACTGCCATGCAACTTGCATAGTCAATTATGTGCATATTTGGAAGGAAAATTTAGATGGGTTTCATTCATTCGACAAGGGCAAGATCATGGCTCTTAAGACAGAAAATTCGGGAGGTCCAACTAGAATCTTAAAGCAGGACTTGGAAGTTGGAGTCCTTTGAAAACATCAAGTATAGGTCCAAGTAGAATCTTAAATTCTATGACTTAGATGATTTGGTCTGTGAAAAGCTTGGAGCTATGATGATGCATGGATATTTTTATCTGACTCCTTGAGGCAAAAGTAGTTTTCTCAATCGTATGTTAATATAAAAATTAATACCAAAAATAAAATTATATATCATTCTATGTAAAGGAGGAAATTTTATCTATATACTTCCTAGCCTGATTGTGAACCCAAAAACAAACGTCTTAATTGGTTTTTCTAAGTCAAAACCATTACAACCAAAATGAAACTAAGTCCTAAATGATTTCCCAAAGCACATATTAAAACCCAGTGTTTCCTCCCTTCGTCGCTTACTTTTATATCATAAACTGCTTCAACTGCTAATCTTCTATTTTCAGCAACTCTACACCCGGTAGGTCCAAGGGTTCTTTCAGAAACTTGAATAGAGCATTTATCCTTGCCAATGCATTGCTGCAAAGACAAGAAGAAAGTGTAAACAAAAAAAGCTATTAGGCATTTCTTTATCACTCTTTTAGGCACCATTTTACCAAATGGATATAGAAGAAATTAAATGGCATGGCATGACACATTACCGCTTTAATGAGCGATAAAGCCTCAGAAGATTCACAATTGCCCTTTTGAAAAGATCCGCGCTCACCCTTTGATAAACTGAAGCTAGCAAATTTAATTTCGGAGATGACTTGATTTTTATTGCATGCTAATTCCAATGTATGCCCTTCATAAGCATTTGCACAAACTTTCCCAAAAGTTGCCGTGAGAAATTTGACATCGAAGGGGTGGCGTCCCATTTCCTCAAACAAGACCAATGTGTTTTGATCATCATCACGAAGAAATGAGCGTGGAACATGGTACCTTGTTATAATACAACAAAATATAAAATGTTGAGTTTTTATACCATAATAACACAATTCTAAAATTGATTAATTAGTTAAAGAAATTGATTTGATTACCATCTTTGAGAAGGTTGTGCACACATTGACAAAAGCACTTGTTGGAAGTATATGCACCACGATAATCACATTTTGGAGAGCAACCATTCACATCAGCTGCGAGGTAGCTTGACCAGTACCTACCAACGCTCTTACCATTTACCCAAGCATAACCCTTTCCTAATCCACTCAAATCAACCACAACAGGATCATCTCCAATGGGACTTTTGAACGTGGTCTAAGAAAAAACAAATTAATCATATCAATTGGTAGTTAATTAATTTGATCTCAGAAATTGTTGATGCAAATTAATTTGAATAACGTAAAGCAATAATTTGAAATTTTTCCTTGTACCAAACAAATATTCTTTCCGTTGGAATACCATCTGTATACCATGTTTTAAGGCTGTTCTCATAGTTGTAATGCATGTCATAATCCCCGTGCTGTCCAACTTTATAACTCCATTTTTTTTTTTGCTGAGATCTTTGACTATCTCATCATCATAATCATAATCACCAACTGCTGCTACCAACTGAACGGGACCAAGAACACCCACCTCGATGTTGTCAAAGAAAGGACCATAGTTCTGAGTAAATATATGGAAGCAAAATTAGCTACCTGTGAGGAAAAAGAATCGGTGGAATTTAGAATCAGTGTGATCTATAATAAGGGTCAAGATATTTTACTGTAAAAACATACCAACATGTTTTCCATTAACAAATACATGGAGTACATGCCCACTGGTGTGCACTCTTAGCCTATATTCTTTGGACCAACTAGGGTCATCTCCTTTGATGTCAATGCTGGGGAAATTTAATTTTCTCATGAAAGTTAGTAGGTATGCCAATTGATGCACCACGATACAAAATTTGAATTAATTAAAAAGGACATGATGCATAGAATATTACTTGGTGATGTACCATAAGTAAGCACTAGTATCATTTGTGACAACCTTTTGATTCAAGAGTTTTGGAGCAATTCAGGTCAATGATGCCCCTAATTAGTCCATCTTTCATTTGCACAAATGGCTCTTGCCTCCATTACTATCTCAATGTATATTCTTCGTCTTCATTGTCCTTCTTGACCATTATAGTTGTCTGAGTGTTGACCTAATTTGAAATTATGTAAATTATATTAACTAGTGTTAGTAACATTTTATGTCTAAAGTTGATTGGTCATGTAATAAAAGAAAAGGAAAATGTGAGGATTATTCTCATCACCTTGGCAGTGTTATAAGCTTCGAAAGAACAATTTGAAAGGATAGAAATAGACCCGGCAGGAATGGTGTGTTCATTGTTTCGGAAATTAATTGTAACATCCCTTGTTTGATGTACATTTCCAATGAAGCAAACTGATTTTCCATCATAAGTGTACACTGTAGGCTATAAAAATAATATTGTTTGCATTACTAAATAATTCAAATTAATATATATAAAGACAAAGAGATAATTGAGACATAAACTTACCGTAACCATGTGTCATAATCTGTGTTTTGCGAGGAACCTTGAGTTAAGATATTTTCTTCTGACTTTAGAAGGTTATAAAGTTGTCTAAGATGTTCCCACCTCTTTGGTTGATTTAAATTACCTTTAAAAAAAACATGTACTGAAAATAAATAGAGTAATCTTGAAATTAAGAAGAAGAAAAATTCTATACAAGAAGCAGGTGGTTACTAGCACAATATTAATGGATCAACCATGGTTGTTAAACTCGCGATTCTACGTAGAATCGTGGAGGTTCCGTAAACTCGACTCGTAGAATCGAATCGTAAACTCGTAAGAGTTTACTCAAAAGGGCAGCAACAGAATCCACTACCCAAAAGGCAGCAACAAAACCCACTACCCACCCTTGATGAAGCCAGAATTTCAATTAACAGATAATTTGTCCATGTTCGGAGGACCACCTTAGCATTGTCAGAATTCAACACTAAGCATCGTTTCAAACTTTCAATTAACAGAGATTTCAATTAACAAATACTCCCTTAATTTAGCAATAGAACTCAAAACTCAACACTACAATGAAGTTAACAATAGCCTTGCTAGAATTTCAATTAACAGATACTTCCTTAATAAGCATCATTTCAAACTTTCAATTAACAGAGATGAATTAACAAAGAAGCTTTGAGAAAGAAAACACCTTAGCGTCGTGGAGCAAAGCTTGGAGCTAGGTCAGGAAATGAGGGCTTTTGATGAGTGCAGGCTTTTAAGTTTCAAACAATGACGAGGACCACCACGACGCGATTAGCTCAGCAGTCCAGCACTGCATCACGACAACTATGACGACAATCATGACGACGTGAGTAGCTCAACGAGAGTCACTTTGGGGGATTAGTAGCTTGAACAAGGTAGAGTGAGTGAGTAGAAAGAGTCGCGGGAGTCATTTTCGAGGGTTGTTGTACGACGCCGTTTCGGATTTTCATAAACTCGTGGACTCGGAGCAGACTCGCGAGTCTACCCAAACTCGTCCGAGTCTATGTAAAATCGGACGAGTCTACTCCGATTTCGATTCTACTTCCGATTTAACTCGCCAACCCTTAGTAGAATCGTAAAATCGTAAGATTTTACGATTTAAATCGAGAGTTTAACAACCATGGGATCAGCGCATAAAATTTTATTCAATAATAAGAATGTTAAGAGTGCATTAAAAAATACGTTAATCAAATAAGAATATATTTTACCATATTCAACCAAAGGAGGGTCATAGTCAAGTAGTGATATATGAGCCTCCCCATTTCGTCCAAATACTGGAAAGAACAAATAAAATGTCCAACATTAATAACAATATATATAATATTGTTAAAATCAAATATTATGTATATATTCAAGCAAAATAATCACCTTATATTAATTTTGAAATGTTCCACCAAATTGGAAAAACATTGCGCGCAGTTGCATAAGCAACATCTTCAGCGGTTTTATGAGGATTTTGCGTGCCCCAATTCTTATACCTAAATGGGAAAACATAAAATTTAGATTGAAATTTGAGAATTTTATTTGTATACAATTAATAATAACTTAATAGCAAACAAATTGTCAAAGTTTTCAAATAACGAGGCATGGCATCATTAATAACACTATAGAACTTTGTTAGGTTCACTCATAAAATATGTCAACATTAAATTCAAAAATTAATTAAAAAAATAATAATAAATATTGGAAATGGAACTAACCAACCAGTTCAATTCTCAGCCCATATCTTAGGTTTGTGGTTGTTGTTAGGTTGGAATTGATCACAATAATAACCGTTACACTGTCAATTTCTAATTTTGAGAAGAAGAAAAAAAACAACTGATTAGTTAGTCACCCAAACACAAAGCAATAAATGATAAAAAAAACTAAATGTGTAGTTTTTTTTTACTATTGGACGTGTAAAATAATATTAAATAATCATATTTATATACCAATAATACTATTTCATGATAATTTTTCGCAACAGTTATCTAAAAAAATATAAGCATAAAATAAGATATGTAATATGAATATATGATCGAGAGAAAAAAGAATATTAAAAAATGTAAAAAATATTAATTAAATAATATTATTTTTTATATGTTGCTTGTATCTATTTCTCCATCATCATGAATTGAGGAGCATTGTTTTGTTGACTCGTGATCCAAGACACATTAGTTTCAAAAGAGTAAATTAAATGAATGCATCATTTGAGATATTAATTGTGTTTCATTGTCACTGTATGCATGCATAACATTTTCATACTCATTTTTTTTTATCATTTTTGTGTATGCAATAAATATAAAGTAGATGAATTAGAGTGAGTTATAATAAATTACAAATATATAGTTAATTAGGAAAAGTTTGGAAAAACTAAAACCTAAGCTACAATAATGGGTCCTCTTGTATGGCAATAACTTCTCATCCTCCATCATGCCCATTGTCTTAGTGGTGAAGGTTTTCATCTCCTCTTGTAATCAAGTGGAGATTAATTTAGGAAAATAGGTGGAAAAGAACTTTAAACATGTCAAAATACAAAAAGAAAAACTTATTTCCAAAAAATAAATAAAAGACTTACCATAAATGCACGATTATACATCCTAAATTTCATGTTTTGAATATTATGCAACCAAATTGGGAGTCCCCTGATGATAAGAAATATAGAAAATTATTTATTTGAATTTAATAAATTTATTCTTTCTTTCTTCTTTTTTTTTATCTGTCTTTTAATAATAAATTTGTTTTATTCTAATAAATAGTCATGTGATTTTCTTTTTTACTCCTTATACTGGCCATGATCCTCGAAATTCATGTGGCAAATTATCTGACACTCCAAGACACATGTCAGCCCCGGCACTGGAGCACGAACATCATGTCCTTAGCAGTTGGGCTCTCAATTGATAGGTTGTCCCTAACCACTTTAATATTTGAATATATTGCAACCTCCTAATCATGTGGTAGATATTCAATTATCTATAAACTATACATTATCTACTAGCTATTATCTACAAGTCGATAATTATCTGCAAGAGTTGTTACATCATCGTAACAGCCCCTGCAAACAAGGACCCACAACTCTCATTTCACTATATAAGTACCAAGCTCCATCTCACTCTTTTCATACTCTCACACTCTCTTAACTCACGTACTTATTTGAGCGTCGAAGTCTTTTGTTTTACAGGTCATTTCTCTTGTCCTCTTAACAAAGGGAACTCTCAATCCTACGTTCGAGATCTTGGATCCCACTTTGGCCACGTCCACCTTGACATGGAACAACTGTGGATTTTGGTAAGTACATTTGGCGCCCACCGTGGGGCCACGGTAAAACATACCCCATAGCCTCTCTCTTTCACCCATGGTTAGCACGCGGTCTAGCCTTAGATGCGAGACCTTTTTCGAAGGTTCCAATCCTCCCCCAACAACCATGCCAGATATTGATACTCTCTAACATCTCCATACCAACATTGTGGAGATGGAGTGACACCATGGGGATGAGCTTAGAAAGCTGAAGGCTGACTGCAACTAGCTGAAGGCTCATACGAAACACCCTCACGGCGATGAGCACTTTGCTTACACAATGCATGAGTGTAATCAAGGGAAATCACACCCCGACACACAATCAACACCTAGATGGATCCTAGTCTCTCCCACATATGTCATCCTGAAGGGTAGACTATTAGGCGACACCCATTTGTCAACCACATCATGGAAGTTGACATACCCCTAGGTTGAAAACCACTCAACATAGAGCAGTATGATGGAACCACTGATCCGTATGAACATTTGGACATTTTCCTAACCCAAGTGAATCTATACACCAATGATGATGCAATCTTGTGTCGTGTCTTCTTAACCCAGGTGCGAGCCTTACACACCCCTGATGACCAATCACACTACAATCCTTGAGGAGGCCTTCAACACAGAGGTACCTATAAAATTACCTCTGCCACTTCCTCCCAGCTCGGGATTAGACATGACCAAATACTATAGATACCATCATAGTTACGGTCACAACGCAGAAGATTATTGGGCCCTGAAAGATAAAATAGAAGAACTCATACAAGCTAGGTATCTAACCCAGTTCGTGAAGAGGTCGAACAATCATACAGTTGGAGCAAGACCCGGAGGACACTAAAGGGATCACCACAGAAACCACGATGTTGACAGAAGAAGAGACATAGAAGAAGATTGAGGAAGACAGAGACACCACCAGCAAAGATGCAAGCGACAACCTCCGCAAGAACAAGAAAATGAGCCCACCCAGTTAGCCCTGTAAACGCCACATCCATGTCATTCAAGACATCGACATCAACTGTGTTGACCTACCATCCTCACAAAGTCTCCCTCTTATCCAAGGTTATCAAACTCAAGAGTTTACATAGACTCGTGAGAGTTCCATAAACTCAACTCGTAGACTCGTAAGAGTTCACTTCATATAAAAATAATAATAAAATATCTATAAATAACATACCAATTAAATATTTTGACAATGTAACAAAGCAAAATAGTAAATCATGAATTTCACAATACTTAAATAATCAAGTCTAACAATGCATCGCTACTAAATAACAACTTGCAAATGTTATAATAGTGGTGGATAATTCCCATTGAGGGTTTGATGTTATTAGAGAACAAGGGTTTGATGTTATTAAAGGTGATTTTTTTTTATTCAAGAACAACACATTAAATGAAGGTATGTTGAACACTAAATAGACAAAAAAAACAACCCAAAATGACTTACATTTTGGTCTAATTTTTTTAATTTGTTGACTCATTGACTTGGTGGTAAACTCGAGAGTCTACCAAGTTTACTTAGAGTTTATAGAGTCTACCTAGAATATACTAAAAGAGAGTCTACACACGAGTCAACTCACAGAGGATAAGAAAACTCGTAAACTAGTAAGAGTTAGCAAGTTAACTCGAGAGTTTGATAATCATGCTCTTATCACTTTCATCGATAGAAACTTCAAGGGTATCAACCCTATCAACCAAGACGACCCCATGGTCGTCTCCATCGTAATTGCCAACTTCATGGTGTCCAAAGTCCTCATCGACCAAGGCAGCTCCACTGATATCTTATACCGGTAAACATTCCAGAGGCTTGAAGTTTCGCCTGATACTATTCAGACTCACTCATGTCCACTCCTTGCTTTGCAGGAGAAAGAGTAGCGACCAGAGGCTATGTCGACCTAATGACCGCTTTTGGTCAAGGCTAGCTCTCTTGGATCTTTACAACCAGGTACTTAATCGTTGATGTATATACCTTTTACTTTGCTTTCATTGGTAGGAAAACGTTGAACGAGCTCAGAGCTATTGTCTCCACATCGCATCTTAAGATGAAGTTCCCCACCTAGACGAAAGATATCATGATTGTCAAGGAAGACCAAAAGCAGGCACGATAGTGTTATGCTAAAAGCCTAAAAGTGGCACCTTATCCTCCCACCAGGGAGCCTGCAAGGCCTCACCTCACAATGAGTGGTGGTACATAAGTCATGAGTGTGGACGAAGGGTCTCCAGTCCGAGCCTTGATCATTTACCTAGCAAGCTTCGACAATGTATTTGATATAGATCCACGCGATGACATTACTGATAGAGGCCTAAAGCCTATTGAAGAACTTGTCAAACTGCAACTTGGACCCATACCCGGGCAGTGTATGCAACTCAGTCGAGACCTCACCAGCCATGAACATAGATGTATAGTTGATGTCCTACACAAGAATATGGACTTGTTTGCGTGACAGCCATTTGACATGTTGGGTATCCACCCCAACATTATATGCCACAAGCTCACCATTTGTCCCCAGGCCAAATCCGTGTCACAAAAGAAGATGAAGATGGGAGAAGAACGATGCAAAACGGTTAGAAAAGAAGTGGACAAGCTTCTCAAAGCCAATTTCATCAGAGAAGTCAAGTACTCTACCTGGAACGCCAATGTCGTCATGGTCAAAAGGCCAATGGTAGACTAGCATCCTTGTCCAGGTTCTTCCCAAAGCTCACTGAAAAAACGAAACCATTCTACCAGCTGCTCAAGAAAACTGAGCCCTGCTTATGGGACGAAGGCTATAAACAAGCCTTATTGGCCTCCAAGAAGACCATTGCCACACCACCAGTCCTAATTCGACCCAAGCAAGGAGTACCCCTACTCTTATATCTCTCAATAGATGACGAAGCCATTAGCTTAGTCGTCGTACAAGAGGAAGGGAAACACTACTTCCCATCTATTTCACCATCCATATACTCCATGATGCTAAGAAATGCTACTAAATGATAGAGAAAGAAGGTTGACATCACCCTTACTAAAATGCCTGAACAACTAACAAGCAGACTATGTCAAGTGAGAACTTCATGAAGGGATCTATGGCCTCCATACCGAGGGACGCTTCCTTGCAACCAAAGTGGTGTGCGCTGACTACTATTAGTCAACACTCACGGCAGACACCCTCAACTTCACAAAGAGGCTCAAACGATGCCAACAATTCACAGACATTCCAATCATCCCTCTTGACAATCTCCATAGCTTAAGCTCTATTTGGCCCTTCGCCATGTGGGGAATGGACATATTGGGACCGTTGCCTAAAGCCCCAGGAGAATTCAAATATTTACTAGTTGCCATCGACTACACCAAATGGACTGAGGCAAGACCACTACGAGAAATCATAACCAACGAGGTGGAGAAGTTCACTTGGAAACAACTCATATGCAGGTATGGCCTCCCTTACGTCATTGTCACTCACAATGACACTCAATTCAAAGCTCAGGCTTATGAATACTTTCTGATGAGACTAGGTGTCAAGCACCTCGTAACCTCTATTGAACATCCCTAAACCATTGGTTAAGCGAAAGTAGCCAACAAAGTCATCCTCAGGGCCTTGCGTATTATGTAGAAGCAAAGCCTCATGATGAATCAAGATTGATTCAAAGATGTTTTGATGATAACAAAGGTGATGACAAAAAGCTCAAAGGTCAATTCATGATAATCAAAGAATGAGTTCAAGATGTTCAAGATTGAATCAAGAACACTTCAAGGTTCAAGAGGAAATTTGATTTCATGAATCAAGAATCAAGATTCAAGGTTCAAGCTTCCAAGAATCAAGATCAAGATTCAAGACTCTAGATTCAAGAATCAAGAGAAGACTTAATCAAGAGAAGACTTAATCAAGATAAGTATGAAATTTTTTTTTTCAAAAACTGAGTAGCACATGAATTTTTCTCAAAACATGTTTACCAAAGAGTTTTTACTCTCTGGTAATCGATTATCAGACTATTGTAATCGATTAACAGTAGCAAAATGGATTTGAAAAAATTTTCAAATGAATTTACAACATTTCAATTGATTTCAAAAAGCTGTAATCGATTACAATGTTTTGGTAATCAATTGATTTCTTAAATGGTCTAATTCAAGAGGAGGTTTATGTGGAACAACCTCCTGGGTTTGAAGATTCACAAAAATTAGACCATGTGTATAGATTAAAGAAGGCACTTTATGGCTTAAAACAAACACCTAGGGCTTGGTATGAAAGATTAAGTAAATTCCTATTAGAAAAGAATTTTACTAGAGGGAAAGTAGATACCACCTTATTCATAAAAAAGAAAGATAATGATATCTTATTGGTACAAATTTATGTTGATGATATAATTTTTGGATCTACTTATGAATCTTTGTGCAAGGAGTTTTCTATTGATATGCAAAGTGAGTTTGAGATGTCCATGATGGGTGAGTTAAATTACTTTCTTGGACTACAAATCAAACAAACAAATGATGGGATCTTTGTCAATCAAGCAAAGTATTGCAAAGAACTCATTAAGAGATTTGGAATGGAAAACTCAAAACACTTGGCTACTCCTATGAATACAAGTTGTTATCTTGACAAAGATGAATCCGGTCAACCTGTTGATCTAAAGCAGTACAGAGGTATGATTGGATCTCTACTTTGCTTATCTGCAAGTAGGCCAGATATTATGTTTAGTGTATGCATGTGTGCAAGATTTCAATCAGATCCAAAGTTTTCACATTTAATGGCAGTAAAAAGAATCATAAGATATCTATTGGGAACAGTTAATTTAGGATTATGGTATCCTAAGAATTCTTTATGTAATCTAGTAGGATACTCAGATTCGGATTTTGCTGGATCAAAAACAGATAGGAAAAGTACTAGTGGCACATGTCAATTCATAGGGTCTGCTTTTGTTTCTTGGAATAGCAAGAAACAAAATAGTGTAGCATTATCCACTGCAGAAGCAGAATATATTTCTGCTGGTAGTTGTTGTGCACAGATTCTGTGGATGAAACAACAACTATCTGATTATGGAATAGTATTAGATCACATTCCCATAAAATGTGATAACACAAGTGCCATAAACATATCTAAAAATCCAGTTCTTCACTCTAGAACCAAGCATATAGAAATTAGGCATCATTTTATTAGAGATCATGTTCTAAAAGATGATGTTGTTTTAGAATTTGTAGATACTAAAAATCAACTTGCAGACATCTTTACAAAACCACTGAGTAAAGATACCTTTTACAACATTAGAAGAGAGTTAGGACAAATAGATGTTAGTGACTTATCCAAATCATCTATATTATTATGATATTTGAACAATTTACTATTTCTTTATTTGCATTGTATGTTTGAACAAATATTAAGTATGTTATTTGACTATGTGGATTTTATAATCTATTCATGGTTGTTTCTTCATAGTTCTTACTTCATGATTTGGTTGATATTTTTCCATGGATGTTTAGTTATATTTGAATGCTTCAAATTTGTTACGCACTTTGGCTTTTTGTTGATGCCAAATGGGGAGAGAAATAGGGATTAAATCAAGAACTCACATGAGTAATCAACTTAATTTTAAGAGAAGCATAAATTCAAAAACAAAGGGGGAGAATGAAAATTTATGTGAGTGATCGACTAGGAAAAAGTGTGTGTGTGTGTGTGTTTCTTGATTTCAGAAGTTGTCATCATCAAAAAGGGGGAGATTGTAGAAGCAAAGCTTCATGATGAATCAAGATTGATTCAAAGATGTTTTAATGATAACAAAGGTGATGACAAAAAGCTCAAAGGTCAATTCATGATAATCAAAGAATGAGTTCAAGATGTTCAAGATTGAATCAAGAACACTTCAAGGTTCAAGAGGAAATTTGATTTCAAGAATCAAGAATCAAGATTCAAGGTTCAAGCTTCCAAGAATCAAGATCAAGATTCAAGACTCTAGATTCAAGAATCAAGAGAAGACTTAATCAAGATAAGTATAAAAAAGTTTTTTTCAAAAACTGAGTAGCACATGAATTTTTCTCATATTTACCAAAGAGTTTTTACTCTCTGGTAATCGATTACCAGACTATTGTAATTGATTAACAGTAGCAAAATGGATTTGAAAAAATTTTCAAATGAATTTACAAAATTCCAATTGATTTCAAAAAGTTGTAATCGATTACAATGTTTTGGTAATCGATTACCAGTGTCTTTGAACGTTGAAATTCAAATTCAAATGTGAAGAGTCACATCCTTTCACATAAAAGCTTTGTGTAATCGATTACACTGATTTGGTAATCGATTACCAGTGATTGTTTCTGAATAAATCAAAAGATGTAACTCTTCAAATGGTTTTTGACTTTTTCAAATTGGTTTTAAGTTTTTCTAAAAGTCATAACTCTTCTAAATGGTTCTCTTGAACATACATGAAGAGTCTATAAAAGCAAGGTTTTGTTTTGCATTTGAAAAAAAGAATCATAACAATCCAATCAATCTTTCATCCTATCCAATCTTTGAATCTCTTTCAACTTCTTATTCTTCTTTGTGTCAAAAAGCTTTCCAAAGTTTTTCTGGTTTTCTAAACCTTGAAAACTTGTGCTATTCATTCTTTTCATCTCTTCTCCCTTTGCCAAAAAGAATTCGCCAAGGACTAACCGCATGAATTCTTTTTGTGTCTCTCTTCTCCCTTTTCCAAAAGAACAAAGGACTAACCGCCTGAATTCTTTTGTGTCTCCCTTCTCCCTTGTCAAAGAATTCAAAATGACACAGTCTGAGAATTCTTTTGATTCTTCCCTTTCCCTTATACAAAAATGTTCAAAGGACTAACCGCCTGAGAATTCTTTTGTATCCCCATTCACAAAGTATCAAAGGTTTAACTGCCTGAGATCTTTGTCTTAACACATTGAAGGGTACATCCTTTGTGGTACAAGTAGAGGGTACATTTACTTGGGTTTGACTGAGAACAAGAGAGGGTATATCTCTTGTGGATCAGTTCTAGTGGAGGGTACATCCACTAGGTTCAAAGAGAACAAGGGAGGGTACATCCCTTGTGGATCTTTGCTTGTAAAAGGAATTTTACAAGGTTAAAAGAAATCTCAAGGACCGAAGGTCGCTTGGGGACTGGATGTAGGCACGGGTTGTTGCCAAACCGGTATAAAAACTCTTGTGTGTTTGTCTCCTTCTCCCCTACTCTTTTAATTTCCGCTGTGCATTTTAATTTCCGCTTTTACTTTTGGTTAAGTTTCTCTTCTACTCCTTATTCTCTTAACAACATAGTAAAAGCCTTAGAAGAGTGAATTTTTAATTAGTAAAGGTTTAGGAATAATTAATTCAACCCCCCCCCCTTCTTAATTATTCTGAGGCCACTCGATCCAACATATTAGACTCGACAAGTCTAAGGGTCTATGGAAAGAGGAACTCCCTAGTATACTTGGGGTCTATCATTGCTCACCTAGATAGCGACCAATAAAACTCCTTTTCGACTCACATATGGCAGAAACGCCATGATCCCCGTCGAAGTTGGGGAACCTTTGACAAGGAGGCTACTTTTCTAGGAAAAACAAAACAAAGAAAACTCAAGGAGGCACGTCAAACCCAAGGTTTGCCCTTGGTGAGCCTCGACAAAACCTAGGACGGATGCATTCCTAATCACTTCTCCAAAGGCTCGTCAAACCCAAGGTCCGCCCTTGGTGAGTCTCGCTTCTCCAAAGGCTCATCATACCTAAGGTCTACCCTTGGTGAACCTCGAAAAAACCCAGGACAGATGCACTCTTTGTCGCTTCTCCAAAGGCTCATCAAACCCAAGGTCTACCCTTGGTGAGCCTCGTCAAAACCCAAGATAGACGCATTCCTAGTTGTTTCTCCAAAATCTTGTCAAATCTAAGGTTTGCCCTTGGTGAATCTCATAAGCTTGTCAAACCCAAGGTCTGCCCTTGGTGAGTCTCACTTCTCCAAAGGCTCGATAAACCCAAGGTTTGCACTTGGTGAGCCTTGTCAAAACCCAGGATGAACGCGCCTTTGGTCCAAAGCTCGTTAAACCCAAGGTCTACCCTTGGTAAGCCCTTCCGCTGCTAAGTTCAGCCTCCCAGGAGCTCAAGGTATGCAAGGTCTACCCTTGGTAATCTTCCCTATTACTAAATTTTTATCTTTGCAGGAATACAAGTTTGCAGGAATATCAGAAACTCAAGGTCCGCCCTTGGTACAAAAACCCAAGGTTTGTCCTTGGTACAAAAACCCAAGGTCCATCCTTGGTACGCATTCCTACAAAAAGCCAAGGCATGCCCTTGGTAAGCTCACTCCTTGGGAACTACAACAAGTATAGCTTAAAGTCTATGATTCCACAAGGCAAAAAGAAGCATTACCAGACGGTTGACAAGACCTTCAACCAAATGCAAATCAATTTTTTAACTATAGATAATTTAATTTAAAAACTATTAAATTTCAATTTAGAGATAGAGATAAAATAATGAAAGAGATAGTGTGTTAAAAATATTAAATATACAAATAAAGATAAAGAGATGATAATTTAAGATGATTGAGAAATAACTTTTTTTACTAATTGTAGAATAATGTGTGAAATGCACATATTAAAGAGAAAATAAATTATTGATAGAGTAAGAAAAGTGATAAATCATTCTTCAAATTATATATTCTAATTTATAATATAATGATATATTTAAATTATGCACATTTTACTTTAACACATATTCAACTTGTCACTTACACATAGTTCATCACATTTCCATAATCCCAAGACACATCATGCCTCATGCATTATATACATGTCACGCAATAATAATATTAATATGTTATGTTCATATAATTAAACCCCTCAAATAATTTCACATAATCATATCAAAATCAAAGGAATCAGAATCATCGATCAAAAACATGAAAACACCAAGAACACTCAATTTATCAACTAATTCGCATCAGAGCATCTTAATACATAAAGGAAGAATCACAATACAATAAACATCTCAAAGTAAATTCCAATTTGATCATCTAAGGATCCCTACACATGTTAATTCTAATCCTAATTGCGATAAATTCATCCATTACCTCTAAGCGGGTTCACGTGTGTAGTTAGGTAGTGATAGCGGCATCTCTAGCAGTTCTCTAAGATTTCTCAAGTTTTTCCTTTGATTGCTCTACTAGGGTTTCCAAGCATTAGAGAGAATGAGAAGGGATTTGAGTCTCCATTTCACTGTCTCCGTGCAAGGAACATTTCTCATACCAAAAACATTATTTCCCAAATCCCAATAGTGGGGATGTGTGAAAATGAGTTTAGAACCAGGTGTTCAAATTTCACGATGATCCAACGACTAACCAATTCGGGATTGTAATTTTACTGAGACTGGTTTGGGTGTATGCAGGAAAAAGAGAGCTATGTGTGATGGACATTATTTCGAAAATTCAAACAGTTGGGATGTGTGAAATGATTTCTGCACCTGGTGTTTGAATTTCATAATTATTCAGTGGTTAATGAGTTCGGGATCATAAGGGAAAAAGAGAAGGTTTTAGGAGAGGAGGATGAGAAAACGAATTTGAGATAAGAGAGAGCGTAAATATGTATCGTAAATGTAAACTGACTTAATATGTGTCTATTTATATCTAGGATACTCTCAGCCTATTATTTACTCTATTTTTCTATATTTTATTATTTTATACAAAGAAATTCTATTTTACTTTCTATCAAATGAATAAATAAAGTATCTTTTTTATTTTCTAAGAATATATATTTATTTTATTTACCTTAAAACCATTATTTAAATTAATAAAATTATTTCTTCTTATTTATTTAATTACAAAAATCTCATTATTTTCCTAAAATTATTTATTTTTAAATAAAATTCTTTTTAATTTATTTTACGAAAAAATGGGATATTACACCTAATATGAGGGATAATAAATAGATCATGACAGGTCTATGAACGTCAAAACATCCAAGCATCATACTACCAATGCCTCAAAAGGTTATAGGCAATATTGATCACTACTACTAATACAAGGAACAAATTTAACATTGGTTCAGAAAGACGTATCACATCAGCAATAGAGTTGATGTTGTCTAGCATTACGTTAAATGTAGGTAGTTGGTTACAAACTGATGTAGAAGTCACAAATTCTATATTGATTCCTCTAGAACCTGATGTAGGAAGTGACACATTCTACACATGTTAAGTCGCTTCCT